>NC_041381.1:436405096-436428139 GCF_002162155.2 Triticum dicoccoides
TGTTAGGGAGGGTCATCCTATGAGAATGGACCAATTCAACAATAATGTATCACTTTTTACATGCATATCAAGGCTTAAATTAGTGGTGTTAGGGGTGCATGGCGAACTCCGCCTATGTTGTCTCAACATATCCGTCCCAAGCCCAGGTAAAGGAGGAGGGTTGTGATAGGCTTGGCGAGCCAATGTAAAAACTCAGCCACTCTTATGGAGATGAAACCCAAAAGATTTTCATTGGGGCATAACCCTCTCAGCGACGCGCCACATCAGAACCCGGGTGTGGTGGAGAATGGGCAATGGCCGGGCCGTCACCCCCTGGTGACGCGTCGTATCTTGATCCCGATATGGTGGCAAGTGAGCAAGGATCGGGTCGTTGCATCCTTAGTGGTGCGCTACATCGGTGCCTGGATGTAGTGGAAAATGAGCAAGGGTCTTTGCATTTGACTCGACGAGTGTGAAGGGTAAGGAAGCTAGCCGAGCCTAAGAGGATTCTCTTAGGTAGCTGAAACGTAGGGTCTCTAACAGGGAAGCTTCGGGAGCTAGTTGATGCAGGGGTGAGGAGAGGTGTTGATATCCTTTGCGTCCAAGAAACCAGATTGAGGGGACAGAAGGAGAAGGAGGTGGAGGATACCGGCTTCAAGTTGTGGTACATGGGGACGGTTGCAAACAGAAATGGCGTAGGCATCTTGATCAACAAGAGCCACAAGTATGGAGTGGTAGACGTCAAGAGATGCGGGGACCGGATTATCCTGGTCAAGCTAGTAGTTGGGGACAATTCCCAATGTTATGAGTGTGTATGCCCCGCAAGTAGGCCACAATGAGAACACCAAGAGGGAGTTCTGGGAAGGCCTGGAAGACATGGTTAGGAGTGTACCGATTGGCGAGAAGCTCTTCATAGGAGGAGACCTTAATGGCCATGTAGGTACATCTAGTCACAGGTTTTGAAGGAGCGCAGGGGGGCTTTGGCTATAGCATCAGGAATCAAGAAGGAGAAGATGTCTTAAGATTTTCTCTAGACTACGATATGATTGTAGCTAACACCCTCTTTAGAAAGAGAGAATCGCATCTAGTGACTTTTAGTAGTGGCCAACACTCTAGCCAGATTGATTTCATCCTCTCGAGAAGAGAAGATAGGCGTGCATGCCTACACTATAAGGTGATACCTGGAGAGAGTGTTGTACCTCAGCATAAGCTGGTGGTTGCTGACTTCCACTTTTCGGATTCGTGTCCAGTGGGATAATTGTGCCAAAGTCGCTAGAACGAAGTGGTGGAAGATCAAGGGGGAGGTAGCTCAGGCGTTCAAGGAGAGGGTCATTAAGGAGGGCCCTTGGGAGGAAGGAGGGTATGCAGACAATGTATGGATTAACATGGCGACTTGCATTCGTAAGGTGGCCTCAGAGGAGTTTGGAGTGTCAAGGGGAAGGAGAAGCAAAGATAAGGATTCCTGGTGGTGGAATGATGATGTCGAGAAGGCGATTAAAGAGAAGAAAGATTGCTTCAGATGCCTATACCTGGACAAGAGTGTAGACAACATAGAGAAGTACAAGATAGCGAAGAAGGTCGTAAAGCGAGCTTTTAGTGAAGCAAGGGGTTGGGCATATGAGGACGTCTACCAATGGTAGGCACAAAGGAAGGCGAAAGCGACATCTATAAGATGGACAAGATCCGAGAGAGGAAGACGAGGGATATTGGTCAAGTCAAATGCATCAAGGACGGAGCAGACCAACTCTTGGTGAAGGACGAGGAGATTAAGCATAGATGGCGGGAGTATTTCGACAAGTTATTCAATGGGGAGAATGAGAGTTCTACCATTGAACTGGACGACTCCTTTGATTAGACCAACATGCATTTTAAGTGGCGAATCTAGGAGTCTGTGGTCAAGGAGGCTTTAAAAAGGATGAAAGGAGGCCAGATGATTGTAGCGACCACGATCCCAATGGACCGAAGTCTCTGTTTTTAAGTGTCATCCCTGGATCGGTAATGCTGACACACACAGTACTCGGGGAATTATAGCAGAGTTCAATCACACACTTATTACATCGAGGCCTCATAAAGAGTATGATTACACAAATAATATGGTTGAAGGCCATCTAAACTAAATAGCTGCGGAAGCTTCGAAGGTAAATGAGTCCATCAACTCCAATGGCATAGCTGAGTGCATGACAACGACCTATCGCACCTTATTCGTCATCTGAGAAGTCTGCAACATGAGACGTTGCAGCCGTGTAGGTCAGCACATGGAATATGCTGGATGAGTTACACTGTAAAGCAATGAATGCAAGACCTACATCTACATTCAATATTTGGCTGGAGGAGGCTCTAAGTTTAAGGTTTTGCATAAAGCTAGTTTTTTCCTACAACAAAGGAATAAATTTATTTACTACTCCCAAGTTGTACCAATATTTGAGAAGGTTCCTCCAACTCAATCCCAATTAAACAAGTATCATCATTAAACCCGATTCAATTAATTTAAGAGTGATGAGATCAACAATAATATCCAATTCCAGATACTCAAGATGTCCATAACCGGGGACACGGCTAACCATGATTAGTTTATACACTCTACAAAGGTTGCGCACTTTTCCCAGCAAGACTCGACCGCATCCATGATCGGAAGATCGAGACATAGTCTTTCTGAAGCATTAACTCTCTACTCCGGGTAGACCGGTACACCTACTTTCCCCTACATCTGCTAGTCCACCTCTTCGAGAGCTCGCACAACTTACTCAACTATGCTAGAGCCCATAATGGCTTGTGGTTGCACACCGAAGTTTCAAGACATGAAATATCATATGATCCCTTTGAGCCCATGTGTATTAAAGTTGCCACCTTAATGTTATCCAAGATTAATAACTCTCACAACTTCCATGTGTATCACGATTCAATCCCCGTCTACGAGCATGGCTAAGCAATAATAGAGCATAACGTATATTCCCAGGGTGATCAAAGGTATTAGGTTCCTACCTCAAGTACTACAACCAAACCACAAGTTCCCAATCTTACTCATGCAAATATTTGAGTGGCGGAACTAATGCATAGTAAAAACTGGGTATAGAAGAGTATGATCAAAGTGTAACTTTCCTTGCTAATGGTCTACAAACTCTAGAGATTCATAGTAACAAGCTTCACACTCCGAGTAATCTAGCATAGACAAACAGTAACATACATAAGCAATCAAGCAAACGATGCAAAGAGAAATCGAGAAAAGATCCAAATAAAACTCGAAACAAGCAAACAATTAAGCTAAACAGAAAACAAAACCTAACAACATTATTTTCATTTTGATTAGATCTTAACAATAGGTACATGTGATTAGCTACGATTTGCAAAAAGAATCAACTCCAACGGAGCTACGAAACTCAAGATACAAACAAAACAAGATCGAATACTAATTTGAACTAAAATCAAAATTTTAAATTGTCAAAATCATGTTGAAGTTAGTTTACTTGAAAGAGGGGGTCGTTACGAAGATTTAGGCATTGGTTTCATCTAATTTGGATAATCGAGCTAAAAGTTACGCTAGTTTTAAGATCAGGGGCTAAATCGCGAGAAAACTATTCATTGATAGGTCCCTGGGCGAAAAAAGCAGAAAAAGAAAAATCTATCGGACGAACTTCCGCTAACAAAGACTAACGAACAAATTCGTTCGTTAACAGATTCTAACAGGTGAACGTCCGCTATTTAACCGATCTAAAAAAATGAAACAATCTAATCTAAACCGAAAAAATAAACCGGGAACCGGACCGGTTTTTACCGGTTAACCGGGTTCGGCCGGCGGCGGTTCGGCGGGGCGGAACAGCGAATTCCGGCACGGTGGCGGGGCTCGGCGAGCAGCGGTGACGGCGACAGCAGTAGCAGCAGCGGCGGCTAGCGCGGGCGGCGGCGGCGCGGTTGCTGTGCGACGGCGGCGACGCAGCTGCGGTGGGGCTTGAGGCGGTGGGGTTGATGGAGAGGACGAGGGGGGGGGCAGTGGCTTATAAAGGGGTCGGGGGGTCCGACTTGGGCAAGGGGGCGCACGGCGGCGGCGACCCGGACTCCCTGCCGGCCTGGCCTGGCCTGCCTCGGGTGGGCCGGCCGAGTGAACTTCTTTTTAAAATGGCGCAACAAAGAAAATCCTAAAAATAAATAAAAATAAAAGTCCTAAAATTCCAGAAACAATTTTCACCATCCCTACCTAATATTTGGGACAAAGTCAACATTTTTTCTGGACTAAATGCATATTTTTCTCTAATTTCAACCAAATAAAATTGCAAAATAAAAATTCAAATAAAAAAATAAATTTGACTTTCAAAATTTATTTTCCTGTATTTCTCCTCTGTTTTTAAGAAGTCATTTTATCTTCTCTCATTTATTTTTATTGTCTGAAATAATTGGAAAGAAATTATTGAAAATCAAACTGATCCACTTTTTAAATTTGAAATAAATTCAAAAATGAAAATTAAATGAAACCTCCAACTCTCTCCTTGGGTCCTTGAATTGCTTAATATTTCTTGGATCACAACCAAATGAAATAAAATTTGAAATGCATATGAATGATCTATGTATAACATCCAAATTGAAAATTGGAATGTTACAGTGATGGGCCCTGATTGTATCCCCATTGAGTGTGGAAAGGCCTCGGGGACATAGCGATAGTATGGCTAACCAAACTTTTCAACCTCATTTTTCGGGCAAACAAGATGCTAGAAGAATGGAGATGGGGTATATTAGTACCAATCTTCAAGAACAAGGGGGTGTTCAGAGTTGTACTAATTACCATGGAATTAAGCTGATGAGCCATACCATGAAGCTATGGGAGAGAGTCATTGAACACCACTTAAGAAGAATGACAAGTGTGACCAAAAATCAGTTTGGTTTCATGCCTGGGAGGTCGACCATGGAAGCCATTTTCTTAGTACGACAACTTATGGAGAGATACAGGGAGCAAAAGAAGGACTTGCATATGGTGTTCATTGACTTGAAGAAGGCCTATGAAGATACCGAGGAATGTCATGTGGTGGGCCTTGGAGAAACACAAAGTCCCAGCAAAGTACATTACCCTCATGAGAACATGTACGATAATATTGTGATAAGTGTTCGAACAAGTGATGTAGACACTGATGACTTCCCGATTAAGATAGGACTACATCAAGGGTCGGCTTTGAGCCCTTATCTTTTTGCCTTGGTTATGGATGAGGTCACAAGGGATATACAAGGAGATATCCCATAGTGTATGCTCTTTGCGGATGATGTGGTGCTAGTTGACGATAGTCGGACGGGGGTAAATAAGAACTTAAAGTTATGGAGACATATCTTGGAATCGAAAGGGTTTAGGCTTAGTTGAACTAAAACCGACTACATGGTGTGCTGTTTCAGTACTACTAGGTGTGAGGAGTAGGAGGTTAGCCCAGAGGGGCAGGTGGTACTTCAGAAGGACACCTTTCGATATTTGGGGTCAATGCAACAGGAGGATGGGGGTATTGATGAAGATGTGAACCATCGAATCAAAGCCGGATGGATGAAATGGCACCAAGCTTCTGGCATTCTCTGTGACAAGAGAGTTGTCGGATATCGGGTTCGGGCAGAACCCTTAAGGTTCGAACTCTGGGGTGCGCACGAAGATCTTCTCCCTACCAAAACTCACCCACAACCTCGCCGTGATTCTAAGCTAGATCAATGAACAACACAGGAGGCACGAGGTTTATACTGGTTTGGGCCATCGTTGTGGTGTAATACCCTAATCCAGTGTGTGGTGTGGTGGATTGCCTCTTGGGCTGAGGATGAACAGTACAGAGGAAGAACAGCCTCGCGAGGAGAGGTGTTCTTGTGGTGGAATGCAGATGAACCTCCCTTGTCCCTTCTACTGTGGTGGCTAGTCCTATATATAGAGGCCCTGGTGCTCTTCCCAAATATTGAGCGGGAAGGGAGCCAACAATGGCCATTTTGGAAGGCGACAACTAGTACAAGCTATCCTGACTAAAGGTGGTCTTCAACTGCCAAAGGCACTGGTGATGATGCCGTCTTGGGCTCCATGGTGACCTCCGTCCCGCCGTCCTGCTGGTCTTGGTGTCGTTGCACCAATATGGAAACCTTTGCTTGATGCCTCGGTACTCCGCGCCTGCGCTTGCCCCCTTTGCACCAAAGAGAAAACAAGGACACTGCGCAGGCTGGCGCCCGCCTGGTGCCTGCATGGTCTCGATCATCATGGCTTGCGTCATGAGCACCTCACGAGGTACCCCTTGCCTTGATATCTCCGCCTCCTCGCCAGCATGCCTGGTGAGGCCGTCCCTGAGAAGGCCTTGTGTCGTCCGCCCCACGAGGCTTGGCCCCTCGCGAGGGTCTTGAGAATTTGTTTATGAAGATGGGCCGTACTGGGCTGCTGGTGAGCCACATCGCAGGCCGCAGGCAGGCAAGTCTGGGGACCCCCGTTCTCAGAACGCCGACAGTAGCCCCCGGGCCTAAGGCGTGCTCAGACTTGGCTTGGCAGCAAAGCCAAAGGGCAAGTGGGGAGCGCCACGGGCCCCAACAGCCTGCGGCCTTGGACGCCGCGTGGCGACTGATTGGACGTGGGCGTCTCCGCTTCCCCATGCTCCCCCAATATCCGCCTGGCTAGGCATCCATGAAGCTTTACACAGTTATTTCCCCTTCACCGCCCGCGTGCTTCCTGTTCCCCTTTCTTCTTCGAGCCTCTGTTTTCGCCCCCAATCCGACTTGAGCTCTGCTCCCACCATTGTCATGGCGCCAACTAGCAAGGAGAAAGGGAAGAAGCCCCTGCCCTCGTCTAGTTCGTCCCCCACAATCGAGCCCATCGTCAGCCGGTCGCTGGTGCTCAATCTGGAGGCCTTGGGCAAGGTCTGCCCCGCGCTCGCCTCCAGCTTCAATGAGTGCAGAAAGACGATGGCTTGGCCTGCGTCCCATGCCTCCACCATGTACCCGCGCGGGTGTGGCTGGGCACGAAGCGTGAGTACGTGCACGGTGCACCTATTCTCTTCTTGTATACATACACCACCTACGTGGGGTTGTGTGAGAGAGATACAAACCTAGAGAGATATAGTGTGTGGGTTCTTGAGAGTTTTTTGGGGAGGGGGGTCAATCAAAAAATGTAACATATGCAATGTGTGTGAAATAGAGTCCTGAATATAACATATATATAGAGCGGGCGATCCGCGAGAAGAGAGTGGAGGTATCATCGGCTTGAGGTGTCCATAGAATCGAAGAGAGGGATGATGTGTGTGTGCGTGCGCGATTGATAAAGAGTGCCATCGAATTTGTGTGTGCCCACGTCAAAGATATAGAGTTCCTGGCCTACTGGAACATGAGAGGGGACATGTGCAGTTTGTCTCTGTGGCATGGATACCTATCTGCAGCGCTCGACTATCGGTGTGTGGTGGGGGAAGAGGGAGGCCCAATTAACTATAGAGGTACAATGGCTGGTATATGTGTGTAGGAGGAGAGAGGCCTACCTCATGTGTTAAGGAGATCGATCTGCCTCATGTATTAAGGGAGATCGATCGGCATCCATGCATATGTGCAGGAGAGGAATAAGGTTGGGAGAGAGACAGAGCTAGAGTGTTGGAGGGGGTGGTAGTGGAGTTGCTTCTAACAAATGGTGGGATAGGCTTGCTAGACAAACGGAGGGCACGCCCGCAATATCAATAAGAGAGGAGATGGCTGCTTGTTGTCTATGCATGTGCGTGTGAGAGACGGGTCAGGAGGCATGCACGAATGATGAGGGGGGACGATGTGGTTGTGGTAAGCATACATAACTACATAGGAAGATCAATCGCCCTTTGTTAGAGAAAGGAGAGACATAACTTGTGAGGTACGTCGATTGACGGGGGGGTAGTTAAAGTCGATCTAGGTATATGTTGGGAGATCGATCGGTATACATGCATGTGTGTGTTAGAAGCAAATGAGGCACGAGGAGAAGGATAGAGAGAGAGAGGGATGCATCTAGGAGATGGTACGAGAGGCATACTATATCAAGGGGGAAGGAGTGTGCGAGTATGAGAACGATGAAAAGAGTGGTGGGAGTGAGGCATGGACGGTGACAAGAGAAGAGGGGAAGCTTGTGTTTGTGCTAGTCACACCTGGCTAGAGAGGCATATCAATCGATGTGTGTCGTAAAGAAGGAGCTGGGGGGCCTACACACACTGTGGGTGAATGACCTAAACTGAAAAGACGAATTTGCGCGATGGAGCTAGAGAATGTTGAGGGAGGGTGAGAGGGATGCGGGCGTGTGCATGCACAAGAGAAAGTTAGCGCTAGCTACAAACATAAGAGGGTTGTGTGGGTGTAAAAGATGAATAGAGATCATATATACTTCATTATAAAAAGCGAATTCAGATATTTGAAGAATTTATCATAGTGTTTTAAACCGACGCATGTGTGAATATATATAACGGTGATACACATGGTGTGGTTATGAACATGTTATACTACATTTAATATATTTTATCTCTACTCTTATAAAAAATGGAGTTGTTGATGATGGTGTGCCTGCCATCCTGTATTATAGGCCATCCGATTTATATCTGGCGGATAGCAAGGAAACTATGATGGTTGAAGTTGGCAATAATCATGATTGTAGATTCTTATTGAAATAGAGAAACAAATTCAAATTTAGTTCGAATTGCAGCAGTAGTATAGACATTTGGAATGCACTAAAATGTTGGTATGAGTAGGTTACATGCATTATACAGCAAGCGAAAAAATTTAATCGGACATAACATGGATTCATACTCCCTCCTTCCATCTATATAGGGCGTAATGAGATTTTTAAGACCGCCTTTGACGGTTGACAAGATTAATAGTACATGACATGCACAATGTGAAAATTATATCATTGAAAGAACCTTTCATAGACGAATTTAACGGTGTGCTTTGTGTAAGTTGCATGTCATATATCATTGCTCTAATATTTGGTCAAAGTTAGCATCGAAAAACGCATTAGGCCCTATATAGATGGAAGGAGGGAGTAGCTTTGAATAGCATTTGTATAGTAAAACGGGGCAAGACTCTCTCTTTGTGTGGTGTGAATAGTTTTATTTTTTTCATTTTCTTTTTGGTTGAGGGAAGTGCGAATTGATTTGGTACGTACAAGTACAATATTACTACACGTTAGGCTTGTCCCTAAAATTCAACCCGCGTCTTGTTATATCCCGAAAATTCAGATATCGTGCTCCCAAAACTGGCGCCTTCACAACCCGCGCCTTGCTATCCCGAAATTACAATGTGCGCGAAAACTACCTCCAGCTGCCAAATCCTGACACGCGAAATCCCCCTTCTAACCCTTAGCCGAAAAGGCCGCTAGTTCAAATCGGTGGGGGGTACTTTTGTAACACAACCTACATTTTGGACAAGTGCGTCCCTAAGTCATGCCTCACCCCTCCCATAGCCCCCTTTTCGCCATTTGAAATCCCAGGCCGCCATAACCTCTCCGCTCCAGCCGCGAAACCGCACCCTCCTCCGTCCGCCACATCATTGCTGCCCAGCCGGAGCCTCGTCCCCGATGACGTCTTCCACCGCAATAGCTCGACGTCCCTCGTCCACCTCCCTGGATGAGGATCCGTCGTCCATCTCACCGTCCCGCCGGTTCAGCCGCCCCGTCCTCCACCTCCAAGGAGCTGCTCCGACGGTCGCTTCGTCTATCGCGGCTGCTCCATCCACATAGCGCCGCCTTAACCTGCTCCACCGGAACCGTATCATCCTCACCGACTCCTCGGACGAAGCTGAGGCCTACTCGGCGCCACCAAAGAGGTTGTACACTCATCGCATCGCACCTTCTCCTTAACTCAACCTCTCGGCACCGACGGTGCTCCATCCCGCACCCCCATGGAGCGGCTACCTTGAAGCCGACACCATGGGCGACATCTCCATGGTGGCTCTCCCCCATTGCGAGGCCCCTTTGGCGGCAGCGTCCATACCAGCTAGATCTGTTGCTGCTGCTCCGGCTCCCGCTCACTCGCTTGCGTTGTTGTTGCTGCTCCGGCTCTCGCCCGATCGCTCGCTCGCCCAGCTGCAGCTGCTGCTCTCCCCCTCGCTCGTGTTGCTGCTCCGCTCCGATTAAGCCACACTTCAGTCGACTGAATCGACTTTTGGGTCAGTCGATTTTCAGGGGTTGGGGGGCTCGCCGGAGTTAAGGAAGAACCACCCACAACGGGGACGGGGGCTCGCCGGAGAGGTACCCCACTATCTATCTTAGGGTTCAGGGTGGGGGCGGGGGGCTAGAGGGCTGGTCGGGGCGGCGGTGGGGAGTTGTTTCGCGGCGGCGAGGCGGCGCTGGGGCCGGCGGTTCGACCGGTGGTGGCTGGCGGCTTAGGGGAGGTGCAGGTTGAAGATGAACTGCAGGCCCTCCCTAAACTACATGTCAAGTGCCTCTCTGCTACCATTGCGTTTAGTTTCGACAGTAGCATTCAGATTCCACAGTAAATTTCAGTTTTGACAGTTAAGTTCAGAGTCAACAGTTTTTACCTCATCTCTTGTAGTCAGGTGGTTTTTGGTGATGTTAATTTTACATCCATTTTACATCATCTATTGGAGATGCTATTAGAATCCCACTTGGGGTTGATGATGTCTGTCTTGTGCTGCTTTAGCCTTGACGTCTTACGGCTCACCGGAGCTGCTCCAACGACAGAACAATCCATCACAACAGAGTAGTGCCCTGGACGCCGTCTACAGATTCCTCGGATCTTCCTCCACACCTCCGACAGCCACCTATGCCTCAACTGCTTCAGCGACCAACCCAATGATGCTGAGGTCGACACGGCTACGGCAAAGAGGTTGTACACTTGTTGCATCACTTATTACTATACATTCACGTCGATCCATTAGGGCTATTTTGGTTCAACGGAAAAACGTCGATCCACTGGTTGTTACCATCATTCTAAATTTATGCATGCTCTCCTTACATAATCTCACCATACTTTTTTGTATGCATGTCAGATATTGTACACAGTCATGCCGAACATGTAGAGAAAAAGAGAAGAGTTTTGAGCGGCAATACAATGTCATGCAGACATTGCTCCATGGTGGGTTCAATGGCAAACCCTCCCCACCCCTCTCCAGATTGTAATCCAGAGGAAGATATCTGTTCTGAGGCGGATTCAGACACCGCTGACCACTCCTATTTACCCCCAAGGTGTTTGCTCTACCTTGGCATGATGATGTTAGTCATATCATGCATATGTTGCCTTGTAGTGCCTACTTTTGACATCATATATGTCATCTGCTTAGTTTAGACATGTTCTGTAATGCCACCTGTTTAGTTTCTATATCATATATGGGAATTGTGCAGTCTCATGTCTTTTAGCTAGCCATAATATATGTGAAATGTGCAATGCCATCCTGTTTAACTAGGCATCATATATTTGAATGATATCTTGCCCATCCTTTTCTTCATTACATTTCCATTTGTCGACAATGTTTGTACGTTAAACTACTCTTCCTGTGAATCAGCCATTTGGGTGGGAGATGGAAAAATCTGGAGTGAAAACAAGGCCTTTAGAGCAGAGAGTGCTACCTGTCGAAGCAGATCTCTTGTTGGGTCCCTGTCGGTGTGAAAACTCGCGGATCTCGGGTAGGGGGTCCCGAACTGTGCGTCTAAGGCTAATGGTAACAGGAGACTGGGGACACGATGTTTTACCCAGGTTCGGGCCCTCTCGATGGAGGTAATACCCTACTTCCTGCTTGATTGATCTTGATGATATGAATATTACAAGAGTTGATCTACCATGAGATCGTAGAGGCTAAACCCTAGAAGCTAGCCTATGGTATGATTGTTGTTGTCCTACGGACTAAACCGTCCGGTTTATATAGACACCGGAGGGGGCTAGGGTTACACAGAGTCGGTTACAGAAAAGGAGATCTATCATCCGAATCTCCAAGCTTGCCTTCCATGCAAAGGAGAGTCCCATCCGGACACGGGACAAACTCTTCAATCTTGTACCTTCATAGTCCAACAGTCCGGCCAAAGTACATAGTCCGGCTGTCCGGATACCCCCTTATCTAGGAATCCCTCAGTAGCCCCTGAACCAGGCTTCAATGACGATGAGTTCGGCGCGCATATTATCTTCGGCATTGCAAGGCGGGTTCCATCTCCGAATACTCCAAGATAAATTCCGAACACAAGGTCCGTGTCCGGCTCTGCAAGACAAATTTCACATACCACCGTAGAGAGAACAATAATCCACGAATCCAATCTGCTGACAACTCTTCGTAGTGTGACATCACACCACGGCCCGGCCTTTATTCGAACCATTTTTTACAACCGCACACATTGCGAGGCGGTTTCTTTGGCACGTCTTGTCAAAGGAGAGGTCGTGTCCCTCTTATCGTGGGATCCTCATCAATACGGGTATGGGTAACCCCACCATGCCTGTTGGCGTGACTCCGTGTTTTTAGGCAAGTCCCAAACGTTCATGTTGGGGATGCTTGATATCCTCCCCCTTTATAGAGGAGTCAAGGCCTATCCCTTTCTTACCACGCTTGCGCTTTCCTGCCTCTCGAGCTCCAACACCCGAAGCTCAAGCTTAGGTACTTCGGATCTTCAATCATGTCCCGATCCAACCTTCAAGGTCGGTGGATGGCCTCCTCTGTCACAGAGGAGGACATTGGAAAGCTCAGGGAGGCCAGATATTTGACCGCCGATGTCACGCACAGGCTACCCGCCCCTGAGCAGATCATCCCCACTCCCGAACCTAGCGAGAGTGTCGTATTTGTTTCTCACTTCCTCTGAGGCTTGGGCTTGACTCTTGATACCTTTGTGAGAGGGCTCATGTTCTACTACAGGCTAGATTTTCATGATCTAGCTCCGGATTCCATCCTACACATCTCGTCGTTTATCGTCGTGTGTGAAGCCTTCCTCCACATCACCCCACACTTCGGCCTATGGCTCAAGACCTCAATGTGAAGCCGAAGATGATTGAGGGGCGACACGCGGAGTGCGGGGGCGCCGTGATAAGCAAAAATGCCGATGTTCCATGGCCAGAAGGTTCCTTCTCGGAGGTGTCTGATCTGTGGCAACAGAGGTGGTTCTACATCACCGCTCCCCGAGGCACAACTTGGGCGGCTACCCCTGCCTTCCGCTCGGGTCCTCCACCTCAACTGGCATCATGGACCAATCTGGGAATGTACTGGGGGCCTGCTAGTGACGTACCGACATTGCAGAGCCGTATTTGGGAGCTTATTGAGAGGGATATCGATCTTGTCAGGATCATTCAGGTAATGCTGGTTCGGCGGATCCTGCCGTGCAAGCGTCGGCCTCTCCGGATGTGGGAGTGGGAGTTCAATCCGGAAGGTCCGCGAACCATTCAACACTTCTTCGACGTGACGCTCGAAGGGATGTATAAGTTATTCTTCGGACCGCAAATAAGGTGTCCGGACACCACCGAGGATGCGGGCCTGAGCTGCCTCCGCCCAGATACCCAAGTAAGTAACTCTATAACCGAACACTTTGCTTATGCTTAATACAATTCTGAAAACTTGTCTGCGTCCAAGATTGGCTCAACAAGGCGGAGAGGATTAGGTGTACGACCCCACTTCCCGAAGGCTCGCCTAACCCTGCAATAGCCAGGCTGCTTAGACACGCATTAAGCCAAGTGGCCTCGGGGAAAGGGGAAGAGAAGAATAGAGAAGCCAAACTCCACACATTGCACATCCAAACCGGGGGAATTATTGTCTCCATGAAGGAGGATAATCGGTGAGGTTTTTCCAAGGTTCCCTCCCCTTGCCGGAAGAAAAGGGCTGCCTCCGAAGATTTGGAGACGGGGGTGCCTAAGCAAGGGAAGAAAGCTTCACCAGGGGGCCCTGCCCCGAAGGGCGTCCTCACCGCATCGTGCCTGCAAACGGGCCATCCCTCCACCGAGCTGTAAGTTAATAATAAACAAGAAGCTATTGCTTTTTCCTCTGAGAATAGTAACCAGGATCTGCTTTTTTTTGCAGTCCAGCTAGTAGCTCGGCCTAACAGGGTTCGTCTTCGGGGGATCTTCTTCCGGAGATGATGGAGAGTGAAACCCCACCTACCTCTCTGTCCCATGGGGCAGGCGACCGTGAGGTGTCATCACGGAGGAGTCCAGATCCGCCGAGGCCAGAAGCCGACACTTCGGCCGCCCCGAGCCCGGCGCATTCGGCTCCCATGGAGGGTGATGAGAAAGGTCCGGAACAGTCCGGTGCCTGGCCGAACACGCTAGCGGGCCTCCTGGAGCAAGCTGCTCTCTTAGAGGGTCACCGTACGCTAATGGGTACGGTGTTGGTGAAGATTTCATCCGCCACAAGCGGGTTAAATGAAGCTTTTGGAAGTTTGCTCAAAGGCTTCGAGGTACGCGATAAAATACGTAATTTTTGATTGTTCCGCACGGGCTAGGTGTGCTCCTTATAGATAGTTGCCCTTGAGACTCTGGTTGCCAGCCCTAGGCGGCAAACGGAGGATCACACTCTCCGGTAATGATCGTACTGCATTCATGCGCAGGTGGTTGAGAGTCCGGCGATAGATTGATGTGGTGGATACCGACATCACGCTTGTAAATAAGCAGCTTGATGAGTCACAGAGTATGCGCTCGTTTTTTCCTTATTTGTTTTAGGAAATATTAATAGGATTGTAATATTAATATGATATGATGTGGCTGCAGTCGGAGCTACTGCGATTGAGGCCCTAAGGGCGGAACTTGCCCTAGCCAGGGAACAAGCCCGGGTTAGCAATGCGGCTGCCCTAAAGGCAGCCGAAGACTTGAGAGCTGAACAGGCTGCTCATCGCCAAAGCGAAGAAAAGATAGCCGAGATGGCTGTGGAGCTGAGGGACGCCACCGGCCGGTATGAGCTTCTCGAGAAGGAGAATCAGGCAAAGGCGGCTGACCTGAAGAAGGCGCTGGATTCGGCTAAGGAGACGCGCTCTGAAATTAGAGACGCGCGGGAGGAACTTCGACAAGCTGGAGCAATCGCGGCTGGAAATCCCTATTTGTTGCGGATGAAGTTCTTAGATTCAAAGTATGCTCCTTTGGATCAACTTTGGAGCGCTGCAGATGAGTATGCGGACTTGGCAAAAAGTACGGCTTATGCGACCAAGTTATTCAAGGATCATAAAGATAATGAAATAGAAAGGCTATTCTTGTCGCAATTTAGCGCTCCAACGCGCTCATTGCCATTGAGTGAGAAGATGGCCGCTATAGCCGAGCTCCATAGGTTGTCCGGTCTTGCAATGAGGTCTGTAATAGACCATCTATGGCCGAAGGGACCAAGGCCAGACAATTACTTTGGTTTAGTACAACAACTGTTTTGCGCCAGGTCGCGAATCGATGCCGTGAAGAGGTCGGCATGCATAAAGGGTGCGCGGATGGCTCTTGCCCATGTTAAGACATATTGGGCAGATATGGAGGCCACCAGCATTGCAACCCAGGGTCCGGCAAGAAGCCAAGACCCAACCGAGCACTATTTTGAGCAGGTCCTAGAAGGTGCCCGTAGAACAGAGGCTCAGTGCTTGAAGAATGTCGTGTTCGAGTGACAAATCGATTAATTGTAAACAATTATATGTGAAATATAGAGGCTGTGTTTATACTTTCGCCTGAAAGTGTTATAATGTCTCCTGTGCGGCCGTTTATGTATTCATATAACTTGAAAGTTAGCAGTCGTTGGCTTTAGCCCCCACGGATATAATGCGGGGGTGTTCGAAAAAAATATGCGTAAACACACTTGATCCAATGTCTTGGTCCGTTAAGGAGGTGATCGCATGTCGAACCAGGCAACCGGACTATATAGTTGTAACACTTTCACTTAGCCATAGGAGTTTAATGGTGGGGCTACTAAGTAGCCCCTAGTACATCCGCGTGCATCCATATAGGGGTGCGTATGTGCGTGACTGGGAAACAGTCCTTCGTTAATGCGGAGGAATCCTACAGATTCCGATGAGTCTTCGAGTGGTTAACCAGTCTCTCGCTGTATCATGACAGTCAGTTTTTGGCTTTCACTACTAAGGTGCTCATCCGGAATAACCAGGGCACAATCACAATAGTTCTCCTTTGGCCGCCTTAGCCGATAGAACAAAATGTAAGGCAGCAAACCCAGGAGCCGGGCAAACCCAACATTTGACCAAAGACATGATTCAGAGCTGATGCATATAAGGCCAAACTCGCGATGCCGAACACTCCCAAAGGTATTCGGACTTTATAACATATACTGGGCTGAGCAACGCCCTTGATTATGAAACCTGTATTTCCAGGTACGTGCATTGATCTGTCATGGTGAAATGCCTATAACGCCAGTATCCGCTGTGGGTGTATTGAATACCCACGGGATGTCAAGCAACAAAAGACAGTAAATAAGGTTTACACAGGGGCTTAATCTAAAGAGAAACCTCTGAGCGGGGCCCTGCTGCACGTCTGCACCTTTGTCTCCGTTGTGCCATATCCTGGAAGGGTGTCGCACGAATAGTGTCTGAAGAAACGAAAACTCATAAAAAGGAGTAAGCGTGCGAGAAGTTGGTTATTCTTGATGGATGTTAGAAATACGAGATATTTGCCTATTAATGAGGCGAGCCGAATTGTGGGCTTTATTACATATTAGCAGCCCCTGGTATCATTTATGGGGATATATGTATAGCACCTAGCTCAGGTTTATCCGGGATGTTGTTGACGATGGTGCACTGGACTCGTCTAACCGTGTCCATGGTCTTGACGACCGATCATGCATTCTGGTGGGAGAGGCTGCTTAATGTTCGGCTGCAAGAGCCGCCGCATACTGCTCTGTGTTTCCGCTAATGGTTATGACGCCATGTGGACCGGGCATCTTAAGCTTAAGGCAAGCATAGTTCGGTATTGCATTAAAGCAAGCGAAGGCCGTTCTTTCGAGTAATGCATGATAACCGCTGCTGAAGGGAGCGATGTCAAAGAGTAGTTCCTCGCTTCTAAAGTTGTCGGGAGAACCGAATGTCACCTCTAACACGAGGGAGCCCCCGCAGTGGGCCTCAACGCCTGGTATCACTCTGTTAAAGGTGGTGCTACTTTGGCTTATTCTGGATGGGTCTATCCCCATCTTGCGGACAGTGTCCTGATATATCAGATTAAGACTACGGCCACCGTCCATTAGGACTCGAGTGAGATGGTATCCATCAATTATTGGGTCGAGCACCAAGGCAGCCGATCCTGTGTGCCGAATACTGGCCGGGTGGTCCCTGTGATCAAAAGTGATCGGGCAGGCCGCCCAGGGGTTGAATTTGGGGGCAACGAACTCTATGTGAGTTGTGTGGACCATGTTTACTATTTTGACTTCTAGTGGGAATTTTTTCTGTCCCCCCGTGTTTGGCTGGCGAGGCTCATCCTCATCTTCACTTGGAGTTTCCCTTCCCTTGTGTTCGGCATTTAACTTGCCGGCCTGCTTGAAGACCCAACATTCTCTGTGAGTATGATTTGCAGGTTTTTCGGAGGTGCCATGGATTTGGCACAATCTGTCCAGGACTTTATTCAGGCCGGACGGTCCCTCTTTACTGCCCTTAAATGGCTTCTTTCCTTGACCGGATCGAGAGCCCCTGAATCCGGTGTTGACCGCCGTGTTGTCCGGACTATCGTCATTGTTCCGATGCTTGTGCTTAGTGCTCCGTGACTTCCCGTTGACATCTCGAATTTCGGATGTGCCTGGGTCACTGGTGCCTCTACGGGCCAACCAGCTGTCTTCGCCCGCAGAAAAGCGGGTCATAAGGCTTGTTAAGGCCGCCATCATCCTTGGCTTTTCTTGGCCGAGGTGTCTGGCAAGCCACTCGTCCCGGATACTATGTTTGAAGGCCGCTAAGGCTTCGACATCCGGACAGTCAACAATTTGATTTTTCTCAGTGAGAAATCTGTTCCAAAGCTTACGGGCTGATTGTCCGGGCTGTTGTATTATGTGACTTAAATCGTCTGCATCCGGAGGTCGGACATAGGTCCCTTGAAAATTGGCCCTGAAAGCATCCTCAAGTTCCTCCCAACTTCCAATTGAGTTTTTGGGGAGGCTCTTCAGCCAATGCTGAGCTGGTCCTTTCAACTTGAGGGGAAGGTATTTAATGGTGTGGAGGTCATCCCCATGAGCCATGTGTATGTGAAGGATAAAATCTTCAATCCAGACCCCAGGGTCTGTCGTTCCGTCATATGCCTCTATGTTCACGGGTTTGAATCCTTGTGGAAATTCATGATCCAGCACCTCATTGGTGAAGCACAGAGGGTGTACAGCTCCTCTGTATCTGGATATGTCGTGGCATGTTGTCGGCTGTTGTTGCGTCTGGTGTTGATTCCGAACTGGTATTCGATCAGTGTGATCGTTGTGGTGACCATAATCCCGCGTCGGAGCATGTCCTCTGGATCCGTAGATGGACCTGGCCGCAACAACCTTTTTGTCCAGGAGCTCATGTAAATCATATGCGGTATCAGTGGCTGCTCTATCGCGGCCATGAAGTGGTTGGTTCGGCCGAATGGTTGTATTGTTCTTTGCCGGAATGGGCACTGCGGCCTCATCGTCAAATTCGGGCAACAGCTTGCTTTTTGGGTAGCTCTTTGTGTGGCGATCGTCGCCATATTTTCCTTCAGTGTCTAGCACCTTATTCCATCTTTGGTTGAGCGTATCCTGCGCGGCTTTAAGCCTTTGCTTCTGCTTCTTTAGGCTCCTCGCCGTGGCCATAAGCCTTCTGCGGAGGTTATCTTATTCCAAGCATTTTTCCGGGATGATAAATGCATTGTCAACCGGACTGTCCTCCCCTCCGTGGGTAGTTTGATGAGTTCGGCCCTCGGGATAGTTGTGATCGGGCGTTTGTTCGGCGTGGTCTTGCTCTGCTTGCTCCATTGCTGGGTTCATATTGTTGCCTTCGGAGTCAATCGGAGTGTCATTTTTCCTTGCACTGTTATCGCTATTTTTACTGTGACTGGACTTAGAGCGGCGCCTGCACCATCGTTTTTGTTTTTGTCTGGGGGGTTTATCCTCCGTTGTGACCTTTTTGTCACCATTGTCTTCCTTAGGCGTGTCCACCATGTAGATGTCATAAGATGAAGTGGCGGTCCAGCGCCCCGTGGGCGGTGGTTCCAGATCGTCCCCTACGTCAACGTCCATACCGTCGATGTTGTCAGAGTCAAAATCAAGCATGTCTGTTAGGTCATCGACATTGGCTATGAAGTGGGCGGTGGGTGGGTGGCGATTTTCTTCGTCATCCGTGTCCCACTCGGGCCGGACATAGTTCGGCCAAGAGTCTTCTGTCAAAGAGAGAGACTTTAATGAAGTGCTTCGCCCAAGGGGGAGTGCTGAAAGATATCCGCGGTGGTGAACTCCATTACTAGAGACCAACCAGACACGATGGGTCCGGGCACGCGCGGTTCAGAACCCACATCCGGACACAAGTCCGGGGGTCCGATGACTCAGATCTCCTTAACGGTGGAGTCCGTGTTCATCTCTACCGCCGAAGAGTATGCGGCCTCCGTGGCGGGGTCCATCCACCCGTCCTTGGACAACGCGATCTGCCCCGGATTTAGGTCCGGAGCCGCAGCAGGGGCGATATCCCGAATACTGTCCGACGGCAGATTTAAGCCGTGCTCGTCGTGACTGTCTGGCGCTCCTGACGTAGGCCCGAATCCATCGACGATCAAGTCTCTGTGGATATCGGTCGTGTAATTCAAGTTTCTGAACCTAACCTGATGGCCAAGGGCGTAGCTATTGATCTGCTCCAAATGGCCAAGCGAGTTGGCCCGCAGTGCAAAGCCGCCGAACACGAAGATTTCTCTGGGGAGAAAGGCCTCACCCTGGACTGCATTGTTGAAGGTTGGGGGAGCCATCGAGCCTTACAGCGACGACACAGAGGAACTCTCAATGAAAGCACCAATGTCGGTGTCAAAACTGGCGGATCTCAGGTAGGGGGTCCCGAACTGTGCGTCTAAGGCTAATGGTAACAGGAGACTTGGGACACGATGTTTTACCCAGGTTCGGGCCCTCTCGATGGAGGTAATACCCTACTTCCTGCTTGATTGATCTTGATGATATGAATATTACAAGAGTTGATCTACCACGAGATCATAGAGGCTAAACCCTAGAAGCTAGCTTATGATATGATTGTTGTTGTCCTACGGACTAAACCCTCCGGTTTATATAGACACCGGAGGGGGCTAGGGTTACACAGAGTCGGTTACAGAAAAGGAGATCTATCATCCGGATCGCCAAGCTTGCCTTCCATGCAAAGGAGAGTCCCATCCGGACACGGGACGAAGTCTTCAATCTTATACCTTCATAGTCCAACAGTCCGGCCAAAGTACATAGTCCGGCTGTACGGATACCCCCTTATCCAGGAATCCCTCAGTCCCGATAGCTCCTTGGAGATGGATTCAGAGATAGATGACCAGTCCTATTCCCCCACTGAGGTGTATGCTCTAACTTGGCATGGTTATACTGCTCATATCATGCATACGGTGTCTTGCATTGCATAGTTTAGACATCATATACACAATATTCAATACCATGTTCTTAGTTCAGACATCATATCGAATGCCCTATGTTTAGCATATAAATCACATATGTGAATTAAATGATGCGATCCTGATTACTTAGATAACATGTAGGTGAATTATGTCATGTGATCCTGTTTAGTTATTCATCATATCTTTGAATTATGTTATGCTATGCTATCCAGTTTAGATAGACATCATATATGTGAAATTATGTGATGCTATCCATTTTAGTTAAACAATATACATGTCAACTATTTCATGCCCTCTTTTTTCCACACTATCTATTGCATCTGTCTCTCATACAATGTCTGTACATTCAACTATGTTTCCTGTTTATCAGCCATTTGAATTGGAGCGGGTGATGCCAGTATCTAGCGGACTAAAAACACGGTCTTCAAATAAAACAGTGCTACCTCTTGGTGGAGATAGCACCCCGGTTGTACATGCACAAGAACCAGCCCTACCACACATAACCCAAACTCTCGCAGATTGTACCCCTACTGCGATGGACAGAGAACCAGCTTCACCCAATCTAACCCCAACCCTAGCCGATAGTAAACCAGTTCCTGTTTACCCAACACCATCTCCACCAAAGAGCTCCCAAACAAGAGAATTTAGTAAGGCAGCTCCAGTGCCCAAAGGGCCAGTACTATCACGGCAAACACCAACTCCACCAGTTAGTATGCCTATTCCTGTGGAGGAAGCACAACCAGCTATTCGTAGTTTAAAATCTATCACATTTGATGTTGTTAAATCGTATGTGCGTATCTTCCCATCTTGGAAATATTATACTGAAGATGAAGGAAAATGCCAGTTGCAGGTGTTTGTCCAGGAGTTATGTGTAAGTAATGTTATTCGTGGCAATTACTTTGCTCCGTCCCATACATCCTACCTCCATGATGGTTATAATACAGCAAATTTTCCCATTTTTCTCTATAGAGAAGGCCTGATTTGGAAACTCAGGATGAGGTAACCTGTGCTAATACCTCTGTTATCTTCAAGAATGCTTGGTGGCAGTATCGGAAATACCTGAAGAAAACGTACTTCACCAGCAAAGAAACTCATCAAATACCCTTACATTCTCCTGGGAGACATTTACTGCACAATGATTGGGAAGGCCTTGTTCTGTACTAGTCCCGAACCAAGAATGTGGTAAGGTCTATGAGCTCATTTTCTATTTTTAAGTATTATAGTCTTGCGTCTTACTGTACTCTGTTCATGTAGAACAAGTGCCTAAACCTGAAGAACAACTATTCTAATTTAAGATTCCATTGCTATCATAGTTCAAAAAAGTGCTAGGCGTTAATTGTGCGTTTTGCCACCGCCTTGCGCTTTACTGACCAAAGCGCATGCTTATGCGCAGTTATGCACAGATTAAGCGTAGTTATGCACAATGCGTTTTGCCAATGCCTAGAGCCTAGGCGCGCTTAAGCGCTCGCTTAGGCGCGCCTTTTTTAACTATGATTGATTTGCTCTTGTATCACTGTATTTACTCATACAAACTTATTTTTAAATTGGAGGATCCAATCGAAACTCCAATGGCGCAGTAGGTATGTTCACGCATGTTTCTTTAACAGGTTTGCTCTTATCAATAGCTCTGTTGATTTCAATTTCAATTGTGTATACAGTTTACTTTCATATCATGCACATTACTAGCATCATAACAGAGCCAATAGTGTTGTTGTACATGTAGACCCGTGGTACCCATCTGAAATCTTCTTCTGCCGTGTAGTTTCCCACGCTTTGTATTCTTTCACTATTGCTTTTGTCTTGAACTGATATGATTTGAATTGTGTCTCTATTTTGATTTGGCAATACAATGCAGTGACCATAGGACATAGATATATGTTTGTTTGATGCTTTTATTATGTACTAATACTTGGCAATAGAAGACTTGGTAGTTTAATCCTATCCACCTTACCAATGAACTGGTTCACCGAAATGAGTTTCATATACTAGTACATGCTAAACTTGTTATGTGTCTGCTTGTTCCTTCTTTTAGAATGCTGACAGAATATTAGGGAAGAGTGCCTTATTAAGCAATGGTAAAGTAAGTAATGCAGATAAGGTTCAGGATAGTGACACATCCTTGTTGGTCTCCAACAAAGCTGATAAAATAGCTAAGGAAGACTATCTTCAAGACAGCGAGACAACCCCAAAGTCCTGTCTTGGTTTACTGTTCGAGTTACTAGCCACTACCGCTTGCACAAGCTATTCAAACTCACTGTCTGAATCAGTTCGGTTTCTTGAGTCTCAACTACAAGCTGAAAGACATCGATGAGCTGTGCTGCCACAAGAAGTGGAAGGACTGCGGAAGTCCCTGGAGCATTCAGATGCATACTTTCTGGTGCAACAGCAAGCGTTGGAGGATTTTAGCGCCAAACAGGACAAAGCTAATAAGCTTGCTAAGCTTATTGCCAGCATGGTGGATACCCTGGATAACGTTTCTTGAGCTCTTCGGAAGCTGTTTCTGTTGCTGTTGGTGTTGCTGTTGTTGTTGTTGTTGCTGTTGTTGTTGTTGTTGTTGCTGTTGTTGTTGTTGTTGCTGTTGCTGTTGCTGTTGTTGTTGCTGTTGCTGTTGTTGTTGCTGTTGTTGTTGCTGTTGCTGTTGTTGTTGCTGTTG
>NC_041381.1:436430394-436430639 GCF_002162155.2 Triticum dicoccoides
TGTTGTTGTTGTTGTTGTTGTTGTTGTTGTTGTTGTTGTTGTTGTTGTTGTTGTTGTTGTTGTTGTTGTTGTTGTTGTTGTTGTTGTTGTTGTTGTTGTTGTTGTTGTTGTTGTTGTTGTTGTTGTTGTTGTTGTTGTTGTTGTTGTTGTTGTTGTTGTTGTTGTTGTTGTTGTTGTTGTTGTTGTTGTTGTTGTTGCTGTTGTTGCTGTTGTTGTTGTTGTTGTTGTTGTTGTTGTTGTTGTTG
>NC_041381.1:436431250-436532993 GCF_002162155.2 Triticum dicoccoides
GCTGTTGTTGTTGCTGCTGCTGCTGTTGCTGTTGTTGCTGTTGCTGCTGTTGCTGTTGTTGCTGCTGTTGCTGTTGCTGTTGTTGCTGCTGTTGCTGTTGCTGTTGCTGTCCTTGTTGTTGTTGTTGTTGTTGTTGTTCTTGTTGTTGTCTAAAAGTTCGCAACCATGGAGTACTTTAGCCAGAAGGCATCCTTTTCAAGCTTGCATCATATGGACACAAATATTTCCGAGACATGCTCTTTTGCATGCCCTAATCGAAGGATCATTCATCAGATCAGGCCAGAGAACCTATTGGAATTTAGTTTATTTTTGGGCCAGGTCAATAGCATTTTCAGAATTCCTAATAAATCCTAGAGGCCCGCTTATCTCATTCATGCAGGGCAAGAGGTGGGACTAAGTTTAGTCCCATACGCACCTAGTAGTAGTTAGACCTCCTTGGGGAGGCTGTTTCTCCACATGTATGAAGATGACAACAAGAGAGACATTCACGCACGCTCCTCCTCCACTGTCCGCCTCATCACGATGTCTTGCGGGTTGTGGGAATGAGCTGGGCCATTGTCTAAATTTTTGCCACGCACGGCTGGTATATGAAAGGTTACACGAGAGTTGAAAAGTTTTCTGTAGTGGAGATTGAATATGAATGGTACACCCTTCGGTTGCAGCCTGTTTGTTTCGTCTCCCTCCTTTTCTTCATCTTCCCTCACTGCCTATTCGCCTCCTTCTCCTATGCCTATAAAAGAGAGGTCGCTACTCTCCAGATAGACACACCAGAACAACACCTTCCTCACGCTACTCAGTTCCAAAGCACTGAGCTACTGCTACAATCTTCCCCATCCCGGGTTGTGGCGTGCACCGCAGGTTAGGACAGTAGGCCTCTGAAACCCCACCTCTTTGAGTCATGTAAGGGAGAAGGTGATAAGGTTTTTGGGGAGCACTGTGCGCGACTACTGACCTTTTCAGCACAGACACCCGGACGCTGATGACTACTTTCCCAACGACGACTTCTTCCCCGACGTCGACGACCTCTCCAATGACATGGGTGACAATGTCAATGCAATGCTACTGCTAGTGCTGCAACTCAGTACATGTTCATCTTCTTGTTGTTCTAGTACCTACTGTAGTTTCTTCTTCTACTATCTGCTCTACATATGTTTTGTTCTAGTTCACATGCGCAGATGCTATTTGCCTTGTCTTTGTTAGATTACATGCCTTGTTTCATCTCTGCTATGATATTCATGTTTTATCTACTATTTCTATGGATTAAATCATATGGTAAATTGCCCATATTTCCAACAATCCAAAAACCTTACTACAGGCAATTTATCCCAAGTGGTTTTGCTGCAACCATGAGGCCTCCTGTGTTTAAGGGTGTGCACAATAAGATGTGGTGTGTCAGAGTTGTTCTATGGTTTCAAACCATGAGCTCCTATGACACTACTCTTGGCAAACCCGAAAGAGATTTTGATCCTCAACAGGAACAAGCTTTTCAGAAAACTGATAACCTGTTTAAGCTGCTCTCTTGAGTGTTCTTGGTGAGAACATAGTTGATGTTTATGCATCAATTGATAATGGCAATGATATGCGGGATGCACTCAGGCCAAGTTTGGGGTCTTGGATGTCGTCACTGAGCTGCACATCATGGAACAATTATATGACTACAGAATGAATGATGAGCGCTCCGTGGTTGAGCAAGCTCACCATATACAGTCATTTGCTAGAGAACTTGAGCACTTCAATTGTATGTTATTAGACAAGTTTGTTGCTGGAGGCATCATCACTAAGCTTCCTCCATCATGGAGGAACTTGCTACCTCTCTGAAACACAAGAGACAGGAGTTTTCTGTTTGGGATCTCATTGGTACTCTTGATGTGGAAGAAAAGGCGAGAGCAAAAGATACACTGCTCGAGGTATATATCGAGGGAGGTTCTACTGCCAATCTGGTACAGAAGAAAAACTTTCAGCCCCCCAAGTTCAAGAACAAGGGGAAGTTTGATGGGAAGCTTAAGACTTCACATCACACCAACTTCAAGAAGAAGACTGACAAGAAGAAAGGTGTTTGTCATATGTGCGGAGATCCTGATCATTGGTCTCCTAGTTGCCCTAACCATTATGACAAGCGTCAACGTGGGAAATGCGGCAAGACTTCCAATTTTATCATTGGTGACACTGACATGAAGGATGTTGGGTATGGTATATTTATCACCACTCTTTCAGTATGTCATTCTCCTGATTGGTTGATTGACACGAGTGCTAATGTACATGTATGCGGTGATATTCCCATGTTTTCTTCTTATCAGACCGTAACGAGTTCCACCGTGCTGATGGGCAACGGTTCAAGTGTTTCTGTTTGTTGTGTTGGCATGGTAGATCTGAAGTTTACTTCGGGGAAGATCGCGCGGTTGAAGAACGTGCATTATGTCCCCTCCGTCAATAAAAATCTTATTAGCGGACCTCTTGTGTGTAGAGATGGCTACAAGCTTGTCTTCGAGTCGACTAAATTTGTAATATCCAAATATGGAACTTTTGTTGGTAAAGGCTATGAATCAGGAGGCTTGTTCTATCTATACTTGTCAGATGTTTGCAATAAAGTTGTTAATCATATTTGCAACAATAGTGAATCAAATGCCTGGCATTCACGTCTCTATCATATTAACTTTGGTTGCATGACCGGGCTAGACAAGTTGAACTTAATCCCTAATTTCAACGCTATCAAGGGATCTAAGTGTCAAGTTTGTGTGCAAGCTAAGCAACATTGCAAGTCTCATACAACTGCGGAAACAAGAAATCTTGCACCACTAGAGCTTGTACATTCAGATCTTTGTGAAATGAATGGTGTTTTGACAAAAGATGAAATGAAATATTTCATGATGGTAATTGATGACTCCACTAGATACTGTCATGTGTATTTCATGAAATCAAAAGATGAGGCTTTGAACTTAACTTTTTCAAGATCTATAAAGTTGAAGCGGAAAACTAACTTGATCGAAAGATCAAGAGGCTTAGGTCCGATCGTGGTGGAGAGTATTTCTCTAATGAATTTGACTCTTTCTGTGCGGAACATGGTATAATCCATGAGAGGACGCCTTCCTATTCATCTTAGTGAAATGGGGTAGCTGAAAGAAAGAACCATACTCTAACTGATTTGGTTAACACCATGTTATACACATCGGGTCTCTCCAAGGCATGGTGGGGGGCGATATTGACTACATGTCATGTCCTAAATCAAGTTCCCACAAAGAACAAAGAGATAGCTCCATTCGAGGAATGGGAGAAGAAAAGCTTAAAACTCTCTTACTTACAAACTTGGACTGCTTGGAGAAAGTCAATGTGCCAATTCCAAAGAAGCGCAAGCTTGGACCAAAAATTGTGAAAGATTGTGTTTTCCTTGGGTATGCTTTTCGTAGCATTGGTTATAGATTCTTGATTCTAAAATCTGAGGTATCAGACATGCATGTCGGTACAACCATGGAGTTGAATGTTGCGAATTTCTTTGAATATATCTTTCCCTTAAGGATATGGGTAGCTTATCAAATCAGGAGTTGCCTAGTTCATCGAGTCGGGATGTAGTTGCAATATCTGAACCTACCATTCCGATGCAACATCTTGAAGACCCTGTGGTGGACAATAATGAGGCTCCTAAAAGGAGCAAGAGACAGAGGATTGAAAAGTCCTTTGGTGGTGATTTTCTTGTGTATCTCATAGATGACAATCCTAGTTCTATTTTAGAGGCCTATACATCTGAAGATGCTAACTACTAGAAGGAAGCGGTCCGTAGTGAGATGGATTCCATCTTGGTAAATGAAGCTTGGGAGATCACCGGTCATCCTTATGGGTGCAAACCTATAGGGTGCAAATGTGTATTCTAGAAGAAGCTTAGGCCTGATGGTACTATTGAGAAGTACAAGGCACGGCTCATGGCCAAGGGTTATACCCAAATGGAAGGTGAAGACTTCTTTCATACTTACTCACCTGTGGCTCGACTGACCACTATTCGAGTAATACTTTCATTAGCTACCTCACATGGTCTTCTCGTTCATCAAATGGATGTTAAGACTGCTTTCCTAAATGGAGAGTTGGACGAGAAAATTTACATGGAACAACCAGATGGGTTTATTGTGGATAGTCATGAAGGAAAGGTGTAAAAATTGTTGCAGTCTTTCTATGGACTTAAGCAAGCGCCTAAGCAGTGGCATGAGAATTTTGAAAAGAACTTTAATAGCTGCAGGATTTGTTGTAAACAAAGGTGACAAATGTGTGTACTATCGCCATGGTGGGGGCAAGAGGGTTATCCTTTGCTTGTATGTTGATGACATATTGATTTTCGGAACAAATATGAATGTTATTAAGGAGGTCAAGGATTTCCTATCTCTTTGTTTTGTGATGAAGGATTTAGGAGTAGCGAATGTTATTCTGAACACCAAGCTATTGAGAGATTATGATGGTGGGTTTACATTGCTTCAATCTCACTATGTGGAAAAGATCTTGAGTCGCTTTGGCTATAGTGACTACAAGCCCTCTCCAACACCATATGATGCTAGCGTGTTGCTTCTAAAGAATCGAATAATTGCTAGAGATCAATTGAAATATTCTCAGATTATTGGCTCACTTATGTATTTAGCCAGTGCTACGCCTGACATCTATTTTGCTATTAGCAAACTGAGCCGATTTGTTTCAAAACCTGGATATGATCATTGGAAAGCTCTAGGGAGAGTTATGCGTTATTCGAAAAGCACAACAAATTATGGAATTCATTACATTGGGTACCCAAAGGTGCTTCAAGGGTATAGTAACTCAAACTGGATCTCAGATGCTGATGAGATAAAGGCCACCAGGGGTATGTATTCACTCATGGAGGTGGCGCTTTTTCTTGGAAGTATTGCAAGCAAACCATCTTAATGAGGTCAATAATGGAAGAAGAACTCATATCACTAGATACAGCTATGGTTGAAGCAGATTGGCTTCGTCGGCTCTTGAATGACTTGCCGGTTGTTGAGAAACCTGTACTGGGTATCCTTATGATCTGCGACAATCAAACTATGATCACGAAAGTGAGAAGCTCAAAGAATAACATGAAGTCATCAAGACATGTTCAGAGAAGGTTAAAGTCTGTCAGAAAAATGGGAAACTCCGGAGTTATTGCATTGAATTATATCCAAACGTCTAATAATCTGGTAGATCCTTTTACTAAGGGTCTATCACGTAATGTGATAGATAATGCAACAAAGGATATGGGCATAGAGCCACAATATGAGTTGTTCACAGTGGTAACCTACTCTATGTGATTGGAGATCCCGTGAATTAGATGTGGAACACAAGCTGTTGGTTAACTGAGAGGAGAGTATCCTTACAATTAATAATACCATTCCATGAAGATGCAATACTCTCCTAATCTGTATGGCAGGTTGTTGTATATCTTAATGTGTTCTAAGTGGCTTTTTTAAACTGAGATGTTGTCCTGCAGAACATCTTTTGAAGAACACACTTATATGAGTCTGATTGTTAAACGAAGCAATCTATGAGAGTATGGTGCTCTCTAGTAAACCCATGAAAAGCCTCGGAGTACGATGCATAAGCTCCACCCGTGGGCAAGTCTCGCAGTAGCCCAGCATCGGTCAAGGCTTTGTGTGAAGTTAGATTCGCAAAAAACTTGTAGTTCATGGCCTAGTCTAATGGGGAACGTTGCATGGAAAACAAAAAAAATTCTATGCACACGCAAGATCTATCCATGGAGATGCATAACTACGAGAGGGAGAGAGCATCTACATACACTTGTAGATCGCTAAGCGGAAGCGTTTATCAACGTGGTTGATGTAGTTGTACACCTTCAGGATCCATTCTGATCAAGCACCGAACGCAAGGCATCTCCGCGTTCAGCACACATTCAGCTCGATGACGTCCTTGCCTTCTTGATCCAGTAAGAGGGGCGGAGTAGTAGATGAGTTCCGGCAGCAAAATGGTGTGATGATGATGGTGGTGAAACTATTTCCGCAGGGCTTCGCCAAGCACAACGGTTTTGGATGGAGGATGAACTAGAGGGGGAGGGGGCGCCGACACACGGCTTGCGGATTCGTGTTATGTGGCGCCCCTCCCCTCCTCTCATATATATAGGTGGAGGGGGAGGGAAGGCAGCCCTAGGCGTGCCCCCAAGGGGGCCGGCGACCGCCCTGGGCGCCTGCCTAGGTGCGCCCCCTACCTTCATGAGGGGGAGGAGTAGGTAGGAGAGGGGGGCGGCGGCTGCCCTGCTTTAGGTGCCCCCTTACCTTCCCAAGGTTCAGTGGCTATGAGGTGGGGCACGCCATCCCCTTGTGGGCTGGTGTGCTCCCCTCCTTGGCCCATTCGGCCGAATAACTCCTCGTAGGTCTTCGGGAACCCCTTCTGGCAATCTCATAAATATCCGGTGCATTACGAAACTCTTCCGGAGACCAAATAGTATCATCCTATACATAAATCTTTACCTACGGACCATTCCGGAGCTCCTCATCATGTTCGTGATCCTATTCGGGACTCTGAACAACACTCGGTCACCAACATACATAACTCGTATAGTACTATATCGTCAACGAACATTAAGCGTGCGGACCCTACGGGTTCAAGAATGATGTAGACATGACTAAGACACTTCTCCAGTAAATAACCAATCACGGGACCTGGATGCCCATATTTTTTCCTACATATTCTATGAAGATTTTTATCGGTCAAACCTTTATGAAAACATACGTAGTTCCCTTTGTCTGTCAGTATGTTACTTGCCCGACATTCGATCATCGGTATCTCCATACCTAGTTCAATCTCATTACCAACAAGTCTCTTTACTCGTTCCATAATACATCATCTTGTAACTAACTCCTTAGTCACTTTGCATGCAAGCTTCTTGTGATGTTGTATTACCGAGAGGGCCCAAAGAGACCTCTCCGTCATATGAAGTGAGAAATCCCAATCTCGATTCACGCCAACTCAATAGACACCTCCAGAGATACATGTAGAGCACCTTTATGATCACCCAGTTATGAAGTGACGTTTGATAGCACACAAGGTATTCCTCCGGTATCAGGGAGTTGCATGATCTCATGGTCGAAGGAATATGTATTTAACATTAAGAAAGCATTAGCAAAAACTGAACGATCATATGCTATGCTAATGGATGGGTCTTGTCCATCACAACATTCTCCTAATGATGTGATCCCATTATCAAGTGACAACAAATGTCTATGGTTAGGAAATCTTAACCATCTTTTGATCAACGAGCTAGTCTAGTAGAGGCTTACAAGGGACTTAGTATTTTTGTATATGTTTACACATATTTAAGTTTCCGGTCAATACAATTCTAGCATGAATAAGGAAATATAATAATAACCAAATTATTATTGCCTCTAGGGCAAATTTCCAACAGTCTCCACTTGCACATTTCCAATAGTCTCCCAAATGCTTTGATCACCTCATCAAAATGTATATTCCAACTCCGAGATACTTGCACCAGTCCATAGATGGGTCGCTGGAGCTTCCACACTTTGTTAGCATCCTTAGGATCGACAAAACCTTCTAGTTGTATCATATACAACTCTTCTTTAAGAAACCCATTAAGGAATGCAGCTTTGACATCCATTTGCCAGGTTTCAAAATCATAAAAATGCGGCAATTGCTAACATGATTCTGACAGACTTAAGCATCGCTACGGGTGAGAAAGTCTCATTGTAGTCAAACCCTTGAACTTGTCGAAAACCTTTTGCAACAAGTAGAGCTTTGTAGACAATGATATTACCATCAGCGTCTGTCTTCCTCTTGAAGATCCATTTATTCTCAATGGCTTTCCGATCATCGGGCAAGTCCACCAAAGTCCACACTTTGTCATCATACATGGATCATATCTCAGATTTCATGGACTCAAGCCATTTATTGAAATCTAGGCTCATCATAGCTTCTTCATAGTTAGGAGGTTCGCCGTTGTCTAACAACATGACTTCCAGGACAAGATTACCGTACCACTCTGGTGTGATGCATGTTCTGATCAACCTACGAGGTTCAGTAGTAACTTGATCTGAAGTTTCATGATCATCATCATTAGCTTCTTCTCTAGTTGGTGTAGGCATCTGATACGTCCATATTGCATCATGCTTTTATATCGATATTTATTGCATTATGGACTGTTATTACACGTTATGTCACAATACTTATGGCTATTCTCTCTTATTTTACAAGGTTTACATGAAGAGGGAGAATGCCGGCAGCTGGGATTCTGGGCTGGAAAAGGAGCAAATATTATGGACCTATTCTGCACAGCTCCAAAAGTCCTGAAACTCCACAAAAGTCATTTTGGGAATTAATAAAAAATATTGAGCGGAAGAAATACTTGAGGGGGCCACCCACCATCCACGAGGGTGGGGTGCACGCCCTACCCCCCTAGGCGCACCCCCTGCCTCATGGGCCCCCTGGCAGCCCTCCGGTGGCCATCTTCTACTATATGAAGTCTTTTACCCTGGAAAAATCATAAGCAAGCTTACGGGACGAAACTCCGCCGCCACAAGGCGGAACCAATCTAGGGCTCCGGCGGAGCTGTTCTGCCGGGTAAACTTCCCTCTGGGAGGGGGAAATCATCACCACCGTCATCACCAACGATCCTCTCATCGGAAGGGGGTCAATCTCCATCAACATCTTCACCAGCACCATCTCCTCTCAAACCCTAGTTCATCTCTTGTATCCAATCTTTGTACCAAAACCTCAGATTGGTACCTATGGGTTGCTAGTAGTGTTGATTACTCCTTGTAGTTGATGCTAGTTGGTTTCTTTGGTGGAAGATCATATGTTCAGATCCTTAATGCATATTAATACCCCTCTGATTATGAACATGAATATGCTTTGTGAGTAGTTACGTTTGTTCCTGAGGACATGGGAGAAGTCTTGCTATTAGTAGTCATGTGAATTTGGTATTCGTTCGATATTTTGATGAGATGTATGTTGTCTCTCCTCTAGTGGTGTTATGTGAACGTCGACACTTCACCATTGTTTGGGCCTAGAGGAAGGCATTGGGAAGTAATAAGTAGATGATGGGTTGCTAGAGTGACAGAAGCTTAAACCCTAGTTTATGCGTTGCTTCATAAGGGGCTGATTTGGATCCATATGTTTCATGCTATGGTTAGGTTTACCTTAATACTTCTTTTGTAGTTGCGGATGCTTGCAATAGGGGTTAATCATAAGTGGGATGCTTGTCCAAGAAAAGGCATTACCCAAGCACCAGTCCACCAACATATCAAATTATCAAAGTAACGAACGCGAATCATATGAGCGTGATGAAAACTAGCTTGACGATAATTCCCATGTGTCCTTGGGAGCACTTTTCTCTATATAAGAACTTGTCAGGCTTGTCCTTTGCTACAAAAAGGATTGGGCCACCTTTCTGCACCTTATTTACTTTCGTTACTTGTTACCCGTTACAAATTACCTTATCACAAAACTATCTGTTACCGACAGTTTCAGTGCTTGCAGAGAATACCTTACTGAATGCCGCTTGTCATTTCCTTCTGCTCCACATTGGGTTCGACACTCTTACTTATAGAAAGGACTATGATAGATACCCTACACTTCTGGGTCATCAAGACTCTTTTCTGGCACCGTTGCCGGGGAGTGAAGCGCCTTTGGTAAGTGGAACTTGGTAAGGAAACATTTATATAGTGTGCTGAAATTTACTGTCACTTGTTACTACGGAAACTAATCCTTTCAGGGGCTTGTTCGGGGTATATTCACCCCGACCAGTAGAGCAAAGAGTTGCTCCTCAACCTACTGAACCTACTGAAAATGTTTACTTTGAATTTCCTTCGGGTATGGTAGAGAAACTACTAGCTAATCCCTTTGCAGGAGATGGAACATTGCATCCCAGTTTACACCTTATCTATGTGGATGAAGTTTGTGGATTATTTAAGCTTGCAGGTATGCCCGATGAAGTTATCAAGAAGAAGGTCTTCCCTTTATCTTTGAATGGGGATGCATTGACATGGTATAGGCTATGAAATGATACGGGATCATGGGACTACATATGATTGAAATTGGAATTTCACCAGAAGTTTTATCCTATGCATCTTGTTCATCGTGATTGTAATTATATATATAATTTTTGGCCTCGCGAAGGAGAAAGCATCGCTCAAGCTTGAGGGAGGCTTAAGTCAATGTTATATTCATTCCCCAATCATGAGCTCTCAAGAGAAATGATTATTCAAAAAAATTATGCTCGGCTTTCTCTCAACAATCGCTCCATGCTCGATACTTCTTGTGTTGGTTCTTATATGATTAAGACTATTGAATTAAAGTGGGATTTATTGGAAGGAATTAAACACAACTCTGAAGATTGGGATTCCAACGAAGGTAAGGAGTTAGGTATAACACCTAAGTTTGATTGTGTTAAATCTTTTATGGATACCGATGCTTTTCGTGGATTTAGCACTAAATATGGACTTGACTCTGAGATAGTAGCTTCCTTCTATGAATCATTTGCTACTCATGTCGATCTTCCTAAGGAGAAGTGGTTTAAATATAATCCTCCCGCTGAACTAAAAGTAGTTGCACCTATTACAGTTGAAGAAAAAGACTATCACTTATAATGATCCTATTGTTCCTTCCACATATATTGAGAAACCACCTTTCCCTGTTAGGATAAAGGATCATGATAAAGCTTCAACTGTGGTTTGTAAGAGTAATACTAGAACATATACACCACCTGAGCAAATTAGCTTGAACCTAGTTTGCTTTGGTTAAAGATCTTTTGGCTGATAATATTGATGGGCATGTTATTTATTTCTGTGATGCAGCTGCTAGAATTGCTAGACCCGATGCTAAGACACATAGACCTGTTGTAGGCATGCCTGTTATTTCTATTAAAATAGGAGATCATTGTTATCGTGGCTTATGTGATATGGGTGCTAGTGCTAGTGCAATACCTCATTCCTTATATGAAGAAATTATGCATGACATTGCACCTGCTGAGATAGAAGATATTGATGTTACAATTAAGCTTGCCAATAGAGATACTATTTCACCAATTGTGATTGTTAGAGATGTTGAAGTCTTGTGTGGGAAAGTTAAATATCCTGCCGATTTTCTTGTTCTTGGTTCCCCACAAGATGACTTTTGTCCCATTATATTTGGCAGACCCTTCTTGAACATTGTTAATGCTAAGATAGATTGCGAAAAGGATGTTGTTACTATTGGTTTGGGGGATATGTCTCATGAGTTTAATTTTTCTAAGTTTCATAGACAACCCCATGATAAAGAATTTCCTAGTAAGGATGAAATAATTGGTCTTGCTTCTATTGTCGTGCCTCCTAATGATCCTTTAGAACAATATTTGCTAGACCATGAAAATGATATTTTTATGAATGAAAGAAGGGAGATAGATGAAGTATTCTTTAAACAGGGACCTATTTTGAAACACAACTTGCATGTTGAGATCCTAGGGGATCCTCCTCCACCCAAGGGTGATCCCGTGTTTGAGCTTAAACCATTACCTGATACTCTTAAATATGCTTATCTTGATGAAAAGAAGATATATCCTGTTATTATTAGTGCTAACCTTTCAGAGCATGAAGAGGAGAGATTATTGAAAACTCTGAAGAAGCACCGTGCTGCTACTGGATATACTCTTGATGATCTTAAGGGCATTAGTCCCACTTTATGCCAACACAAAATAAAATTGGAGGAAGACGCCAAACCAGTTATTGATCACCAACGATGGTTAAATCCTAAGATGAAAGAAGTGGTAAGAAAGGAAATACTAAAGCTCCTTGAGGCAGGTATATTTATCCCGTTGCTGATAGTCAGTGGGTAAGTCCTGTCCATTGTGTCCCTAAGAAGGGAGGTATTACTGTCGTTCCTATTGATAAAGATGAATTGATCCCGCAAAGAATTATTACAGGTTATAGGATGGTAATTGATTTCCGCAAATTAAATAAAGCTACTAAAAAAGATCATTACCCTTTACCTTTTGTTGATTACATGCTAGAAAGACTATCCAAACATACACATTTTTGCTTTCTAGATGGTTACTCTGGTTTCTCTCAAATACCTGTGTCAGCGGAGGATCAAGAAAAGAATACTTTTACTTGCCCTTTCGGTACTTTTGCTTATAGACGTATGCCTTTTGGTTTATTTAATGCACCTGCTACCTTTCAAAGATGCATGATGGCTATATTCTCTGACTTTTGTGAAAAGATTTGTGAGGTATTCATGGATGATTTCTCTGTCTATGGATCCTCTTTTGATGTTTGCTTGAGCAACCTTGAACGAGTTTTGCCGAGATGCGAAGATACTAGTCTTGTTTTGAATTGGGAGAAGTTCCACTTTATGGTTAATGAAGGCATTGTCTTGGGGCATACAATTTCTGAAAGAGGTATTGAAGTTGATAAAGCTAAAGTTGATGCTATTGAAAAGATGATGTGTCCCAAGGACATTAAAGGTATAAGAAGTTTCCTTGGTCATGCCGGTTTTTATAGGAGGTTCATTAAGGACTTCTCTAAAATCTCTAGGCCTCTAACTAATCTATTACAAAAAGATATTCCTTTTGTCTTCGATGATGATTGTGTAGAAGCATTTGAAATACTTAAGAAAGCTTTGATTTCTACACCTATTGTTCAGCCACCTGATTGGAATTTACCCTTTGAGATTATGTGTGATGCTAGTGACTATGTTGTAGGTGATGTTCTAGGACAAAGAGTTGATAAGAAACTAAATGTTATTCAATATGCTAGTAAAACTCTAGACACTGCCCAGAGAAATTATGCTACTACTGAAAAAGAATTCTTGGCAGTTGTATTTGCTTGTCCCTATATTGTTGATTCTAAAGTAACTATTCGCACTGATCATGCTGCTATTAAATATCTTATGGAAAAGAAAGATGCTAAACCTAGACTTATTAGATGGGTTCTCTTGCTACAAGAATTTGATTTGCATATTATTGATAGAAATGGAGCTGAGAACCCCGTTGCAAACAACTTGTCTCGGTTAGAGAATGTTCTTGATGAACCACTACCTATTGATGATAGCTTTCCTGATGAACAACTAGTTGTCATAAATGCTTATGGTACTGCTCCATGGTATGCTGATTATGCTAATTACATTGTTGCTAAATTTATACCACCTAGTTTCACATAACGGCAAAAGAAAAAGTTTTTCTATGATTTAAGACATTACTTCTGGGATGATCCACACCTTTATAAAGAATAAGTAGATGGTGTCATTAGATGTTGTGTACCTGAGCATGAACAGGAACAGATCCTATGCAAGTGTCTCTCCGAGGCATATGGAGGACACCACGCCGGAGATAGAACTGCACATAAGGTATTGCAATCCGGTTTTTATTGGCCTACTCTCTTCAAAGATGCCCGTAAGTTTGTCTTGTCTTGTGATGAATGTGAAAGAATTGGTAATATTAGTAGACGTCAAGAAATGCCTGTCGGTGTCAAAACCGGCGGATCTCGGGTAGGGGGTCCCGAACTGTGCGCCTAAGGCTAAAGGTAATAGGAGACTGGGGACACGATGTTTTACCCAGGTTCGGGCCCTCTCGATGGAGGTAATACCCTACTTCCTGCTTGATTGATCTTGATGATATGAGTATTACAAGAGTTGATCTACCACGAGATTGTAGAGGCTAAACCCTAGAATCTAGCCTATGGTATGATTGTTGTTGTCCTACGAACTAAACCCTCTGGTTTATATAGACACCGGAGGGGATTAGGGTTACACAGAGTCGGTTACAGAGAAGGAGATCTATCATCCGAATCGCCAAGCTTGCCTTCCACGCAAAAGAGAGTCCCATCCGGACACGGGACGAAGTCTTCAATCTTGTATCTTCATAGTCCAACAGTCTGGCCAAAGTACATAGTCCAGCTGTCCGGATACCCCCTTATCCAGGATTCCCTCAGTAGCCCCTGAACCAGGCTTCAATGACAATGAGTCCGGTGCGATTGTCTTCGGCATTGCAAGGCGGGTTCCATCTCCGAATAGTCCAAGATAAATTCCAAACACAAGTACCGTGTCCGGCTCTGCAAGACAAATTTCACATACCACGGTAGAGAGAATAATAATCCATGAACCTAATCTGCTGACAACTCTTCGTAGCGTGACATCACGCCATGTCCCGGCTTTTATTCGAACCGTTTTTTATAGCCAGCCACTGCACACATTGCGAGGCGGTTTCTTTGGCACGTCTTGTCAAAGCAGAGATCGTGTCCCCCTTATCGCGGGATTCTCATCAATACGGGTGTGGGTAACCCAACCGCACCACCAAACGCGGTGAGTGGGGAACGAGCAGGTTTCATTAGGCAAGCGGGGAGGTGCAGGGTTTCATTGCCTCTATAAAGAGGAAAGGTATCTTCCTTTTTACCCACGCCTTCTCCTTCTGCTCGTCCATTCTCTTTCGCTTGAGCCCTAATGCCTGAGCGTTTATCTTCTCCACCAACGAAGGTTCTTCTGAAAATGTCCGGATCCGGACTATTCGCACTGATCATGCTGCTATTAAATATCTTATGGAAAAGAAAGATGCTAAACCTAGACTTATTAGATGGGTTCTCTTGCTACAAGAATTTGATTTGCATATTATTGATAGAAATGGAGCTGAGAACCCCGTTGCAAACAACTTGTCTCGGTTAGAGAATGTTCTTGATGAACCACTACCTATTGATGATAGCTTTCCTGATGAACAACTAGTTGTCATAAATGCTTATGGTACTGCTCCATGGTATGCTGATTATGCTAATTACATTGTTGCTAAATTTATACCACCTAGTTTCACATAACGGCAAAAGAAAAAGTTTTTCTATGATTTAAGACATTACTTCTGGGATGATCCACACCTTTATAAAGAATAAGTAGATGGTGTCATTAGATGTTGTGTACCTGAGCATGAACAGGAACAGATCCTATGCAAGTGTCTCTCCGAGGCATATGGAGGACACCACGCCGGAGATAGAACTGCACATAAGGTATTGCAATCCGGTTTTTATTGGCCTACTCTCTTCAAAGATGCCCGTAAGTTTGTCTTGTCTTGTGATGAATGTGAAAGAATTGGTAATATTAGTAGACGTCAAGAAATGCCTGTCGGTGTCAAAACCGGCGGATCTCGGGTAGGGGGTCCCGAACTGTGCGCCTAAGGCTAAAGGTAATAGGAGACTGGGGACACGATGTTTTACCCAGGTTCGGGCCCTCTCGATGGAGGTAATACCCTACTTCCTGCTTGATTGATCTTGATGATATGAGTATTACAAGAGTTGATCTACCACGAGATTGTAGAGGCTAAACCCTAGAATCTAGCCTATGGTATGATTGTTGTTGTCCTACGAACTAAACCCTCTGGTTTATATAGACACCGGAGGGGATTAGGGTTACACAGAGTCGGTTACAGAGAAGGAGATCTATCATCCGAATCGCCAAGCTTGCCTTCCACGCAAAAGAGAGTCCCATCCGGACACGGGACGAAGTCTTCAATCTTGTATCTTCATAGTCCAACAGTCTGGCCAAAGTACATAGTCCAGCTGTCCGGATACCCCCTTATCCAGGATTCCCTCAGTAGCCCCTGAACCAGGCTTCAATGACAATGAGTCCGGTGCGATTGTCTTCGGCATTGCAAGGCGGGTTCCATCTCCGAATAGTCCAAGATAAATTCCAAACACAAGTACCGTGTCCGGCTCTGCAAGACAAATTTCACATACCACGGTAGAGAGAATAATAATCCATGAACCTAATCTGCTGACAACTCTTCGTAGCGTGACATCACGCCATGTCCCGGCTTTTATTCGAACCGTTTTTTATAGCCAGCCACTGCACACATTGCGAGGCGGTTTCTTTGGCACGTCTTGTCAAAGCAGAGATCGTGTCCCCCTTATCGCGGGATTCTCATCAATACGGGTGTGGGTAACCCAACCGCACCACCAAACGCGGTGAGTGGGGAACGAGCAGGTTTCATTAGGCAAGCGGGGAGGTGCAGGGTTTCATTGCCTCTATAAAGAGGAAAGGTATCTTCCTTTTTACCCACGCCTTCTCCTTCTGCTCGTCCATTCTCTTTCGCTTGAGCCCTAATGCCTGAGCGTTTATCTTCTCCACCAACGAAGGTTCTTCTGAAAATGTCCGGATCCGGAGCAGGAGGCAAGTGGATGGCCTCTACCATCCAGGAGAAGGATATCAAAAAGCTTTGGGAGGCCGGGTACCTGGCCTAGAAAATCGGCCACCACCTTTCGGCGGCGGGACAGATTGTCCCTACTCCGGAGTCCCATGAGAGGGTCGTGTTCCTCCTCATTTTGTCCGCGGGCTCGGGTTTCCCCTTCACCCATTTGTTCGCGGCGTCATGTATTATTACGGGATCGATTTCCACGATCTATCCCCCAATTCTTTGCTCAACATCTCGACGTTTATTGTCGTGTGCGAGGCCTTTCTCCGCATCGCGCCACACTTTGGCTTATGGCTGAAGATCTTCAATGTGAAGCCCAAGGTGGTGAACGGCGAGCACGCCGAGTGCGGAGGTGCCATGGTGAGCAGGATGCCCAAGGTCACATGGCCGACATGTACTTTCAATGATTCTGTCAAGGAGTGGTAGCAACAGTGGTTCTATATCACTGAGCCGCGCGGCAAAAAGTGGGCCGCAGCTCCTGAGTTACGATCCGGAGCCCCTTTGCAGCTCCCGTCCTGGCCTGAGAAGGGCTTGAAATAGTTTTCCTCTGGCGAGTTGTTGGTGATCCAGACACGTGTCAAAGGTATGGAAGACAAGGCCGTCAAGCTTGTTGACATAGTCCAGGTGATGCTGGTCCCCCTGGTTCTTCCCTGTGAGCACCGAGCCTACAATTTGTGGGAGTACGACCCGGCCGAGCACCAGACCCTGCGGGAACTTTACGGCTCCTCACACAAGGACATCTGGAAGGTGCTTTTTAAGTCTGGCAAACCGTGGCCGGACTCCGCCGTGGACCGCGGGTACCAACCGTCCCGCCCCGCAAGTCCGGTAAGTAGTCATTATTTTTTGTCCATCCATACATTTCATTGTCATATCCCGGGGAAGATGCCCTAACGCGCTTCCTGCAATTATCTCAGGGATGGATGAAGAAGGCGGGGCGGATACACTGTCCAGCCCCGCTGCCAGAAGAACCAGCCGGACCTCTTCTGACAATGATGTTGTTGTCCCGGCGCCTTACAAGGCACCAAAGAAAGAGGCCCATAAAGAGGCCAAGGAGACTAGGGGTGGCCTGCGTCGTCGTGGAGCTTCGGACACAAAATCCAATGACTCCAATACCCCTCTCCCCTCTGAAGAGGAAGAGGAGGAGGAAGATGTATGCCCCACAGGGGAGGAAAGAAAAGGACGGCCTCCTCATCTGTGGAGGCTAAATTGCCTAAGAGGGGAAAAACTCTTCTGCCAGAGGCGTCCACTACGGCTACCGACAGCAGCCCGGAGTGGGATCCCAGGGCTCAACCCCGGGAAAACTCGTAAGTGCACAAAATCCGAACACGTCTATGCTTCCAGGATTACCAAGGCACAAATAAATAATTGGTGCCATACTTTTTGCAGCTCGGCCAGGTCTCGCGCCGAACAGTCCTCATCGGAGGATTCGTTGAGCTCAGATGCCTTTAAGTGCGGGACACCTCGGAGGGCCCTTTCACCGAAGCTCGGGCATGACACCGAGGTGTCGTCCCAAAAGGAGCAAAACCAGGAGGGGCGTACCTCAGGGACCGGATACACGAGAGCGGCGGCTCCACTGGGTGTCGATGGCGGGGGCAATCTTGGACTCGGCCCTCAGCCGGACACAGTCCCAGAGACCTTTGAGGCTGCGGGTTCAGACGGGCAGCTCCCCTTGGCTGGAGGAGGTGATCCTGCTCCACCGGCGACCTCTGCCCAACCAGAGGTGTTGGGCAGCTTATTGACAGCGCTAAAGAGCGCTTCCATCGTTGATGAACATCGCACCCTTATGGGCGTGGTAATTGAGAAGGTTCAGGCCGCTGAAAGTGGACTGAATGAATCCTGCATCAGCCTTATAAAAGGCTTGGAGGTATGTTTTTAGGAGTTTTTAGAAGATTTGCCATAGTATAGATAGTAGCCCCTGATACACTGTCCAGTAAAAGAAGGAACCAGACAGGGGATCAAATTTCCTCCCACGGGAGACTCAATGACATATATCTCTTCCTTTAAAAACAAGCGTCTGCGGCAACTGCCGCCAATCATACTGCGGAAGTATCCGGACGGAAGCAGAGTCTAGGACGGGCCGAAGAACTTGGCCAGCTGAAGAAGCAGTTGGAGGACCACCGAGGTATGTCGAAACCTTGTTTAATTTTAGCACAATAAAGTAGGTGTGCCTAATGAAAGTATGTATATTGCGCGCTCTAGGGGCGAATGCCGAAATTGAGGCATTGAAGAAGGCAGTGGACTTAGCCGAAAAGAAGGCAGCCATGGAACAGGCCCTTCGCAAGAAGCATGAGGCCAGGGTCATTGAAGTTGAACGAGAGCTTCAGGAGGCCGTGCAGAAAAGCGAGACTTTGGAGCAGAGTCTGTCTTTGAAAGAATCCGAACTCGCCCAAGCTCTCCAAGCCGCAACTGATGCTCGGGAGGAAGCCCAAGTTGCTCTGAAGGACATTCAGGAGGCAAGGAAGATTGTGGCTGGTAATGCCTGTTCCTATTTAGAGCATTTGTTGATGTCGTAGCAGAAAAAAATTTGAGGTGACCGATTGACTTCTGCTTTCTCCAAGGGCGTTTGCGGATCTTCCGCGCAGCATATCTGATGCTGCTCAATTCTATCGAGTTGAGGAGAAGAAGACTGCGGAAAAGCTTTTCTGGTCGCAGTATTTGGCGCCGAATTATCCGGTGTCATTCGTCGATCAGCTGAAGAAGCTGGTCGAACTGCACCAGGCGGCCGAACTAGCTATGAAGGATCTGATTATCCGGCTATGGCCCGCCGAGCCTATTCCGAGCAGTTACTTTGGGCTCGTGAAGCGAATTGTGAGTGCCTGTCCTCATCTTGACATCATTAAGCGGTCGGTTTGTATAGAAGGTGCGCGAATGGCATTTGCCCGCGCAAAAGTGCACTGGGGAAAGCTGGATGCTGAAAAGCTGATGACCAAGGGACCACCCGAGGGGAAGGAGCACCGTAAGCCTGAACTATATTACGATGGTGTCCTGAAAGGAGCCCGCCTTGTGGCGGAGCAATGTACCAAAGACATTGTATTTCCATGAAGGCAATCATGTTGTCCTTTGTAAGGCGGAACAAAGTCACCTTTATTTACCTATTATATGAAAGTTTTTCCTCATGTGCGGCTGTTTTATATGTTAGTATTGAGAGTTGGCCAGTCGTTGGCTTATGCCCCCATGTAGGAGTACAGTGGTGTTCGGGATACACCTGAACACTCTTTACCCCATTCTTGGGTCCATGAAGGAGGTGTTAAGCACAGGGAACCAGGCAATCAGTCTATAGGGCTTTATCACTCTCACTTAGCCATAGGAATTCGAGTATGGTAGGCGCAGCCCCTGGTGTTCGAAAGACCATACGAGGGACTCTAACAGCACCTGATCGGTAGACTGATCCGTCGCACTCTGCATTTATGATGGCATTATGCGGAATAAATCCTTAAAGATTTTACAACCTCTCAAACAGCTGACCAGCTCTCGCCTTATCATGACAGTCAGTTTTCGGCTTTCTCTACTGAGGTGCTCGTCTGGAAGAACCGGGACACAATCGCAGTAGTTCTCCCAGCGCTACCTTAGCCGATATTGCGGAACATAAGGTACCAAAACATGGGAGCCGGGCAAACCCAACTAATGACCCAAGACATGATTCGGAGCTGATGCATATAATGCTATAAGTTCGGGGTGCCGAGCGACCGATAAGGTGGTCGGACTTTGTTCCCATGGTGCGGGTATAATGAAGCCCCTTGGTGTTTTAAGGCATAACACGATATTCAGATGCCTTTTATGAAAAAATGTCAATGCTAGATGATAGCAGATAAGTGTCATATATCTATACATGTTGTATTTAAGTAATATGTTTATGCGTATGGGTACTGTTCATGTTGTAAAAAGAAGGTATGACGGTGTACCCTGTGTATGAATCCGAAGTATGTCCGGATCGTTTTCGGGGGAAATGTTCAAAGATTCCCCATTTGCGCGTCCGGGCTGATTTCCTGGCGCCAGTCTTATTATCCGCAGAAGAGATCCTGCAAGGAAAATGCTGAGAGACGTATGTGCGCCACGGAGCGGTTGAACCGCAGGGCGTGACCCTTCCCAACTTATATCGGGGTGTTTGACTGGCATCTGGTCGAGCCGAGCTATCCTGTCATGAAGTAGTTTGGACTCCTTTATTGGTGTCCGAGGGGTTGGCTGCCGAATCGAGGTTTGGTAAGGTGGCACAATTCACTGCTTCAGTGGCCGTATGCTTTTCGGCGCCGAAGTGGTGTTCGATCGTGCCCGTAATTGTGACCATGTCATGTGGGCCTGGTATGGTACCACGTTGAATCGAGCCAACGTGGTTCGCCCCAGCAGTACGTAATAGTCACTGTATAGGGGGATAGTGTCGAAGACCGACTCTCCGGTATGGTGATCATTCGGTGATCCGGAGACAACCTCTAGGTTTCTGTTTATAACGCTCATCGTGTTGGATTGCATAGGAGTTTGTTTTGCTCTGTATTGCATTGCTTTGAGACCCCTTTATTGTTTTCGGTGTATGACCGGCCGGCTTGTTTGAAGACCTGGCATTCTCTATTTGTATGACTGGCTGCCGATCCTGGTGTACCATGGATTTGGCATGGGCGATCGCGGTTGTGGTCCAGGCCGGATAGGCCTGAATTGCTTTGTTGAAGTGGTTTTTTCCGCCGACCGGACTGAGAGTCGCGGAATCCAGCGTTGACTGCCGTCTCGCGGGCATCATCATTAGTCTTGGGACGCTTATGTTTGTTGTGGTCGATGTTTATGGGTGCTATATCTGGCCTCTAATGTGCCAGGGGTGTTTGCTTTGTTGCTGTGAGCCAGCCAGCTATCTTCGCCCGCACAAAAGTTGGTAATGAGTGTTGTTAGGGCCGCCATGGACTTTGGTTTCTATTGGTCGAGGTGTCGGGCAAGCCACTCGTCCCAGATACTGTGTTTGAAGGCTGCTATGGCTTCGGTGTCCGGACAGTCGGTGACTTGGTTCTTTTTTAATAGGAACCGGGTCCAGAGTCTCCTAGCGGACTCTCCGGGCTGTTGGCTAATGTGACCTAAGTCATCAGCATCCGGTGGTCGCCTATAAGTAACTTGGAAGTTGTCGAGGAATGCGTCCTCGAGATTTTCCCAGCTGCCGATGGAGTTCGCCGGCAGGCTATTCAGCCACTGTCTGGCTGGTCCTTTAAGCTTAAGGGGGAGATACTTGATGGCATGTAGATCATCACCGCGAGCCATGTGAATGTGGAGAAGGAAATCTTCAATCCATGCCGCGGGGTCTGTTGTGCTGTCGTATGATTCGATGTTGATGGGTTTAAACCCTTCTGGGAATTTGTGATCCATTACTTCATCAGTGAAGCAGAGGGGGTGTGCGGCGCCTCTGCGCCGGGCTATGTCACAATGCAGTCTGACTAAATCTGGTCGGTTATGTTCGGCCCGGACGGACCTATTACTAGTGTATTCGGCATGACGGTCATTGTCATGTGCTGTGGTGTGCCCCCGTCATCCGTAGATTGATCTTGGTTGTCCTGCATTGTTTTCCAATATATCTCACAGGTCCTGCGTATTGCCCCGGGCTGTAGTGAACTGGCGTGGGGGTGCGGGATGGTACGTTGTTTTATCCCAGCCACGAGGTGGCCACTCAGCCTCGTCTTGTGCTGGTAATGCATGCTCTATGGGCTCTTCCTCCAGCTGGGGTAGCAACTTGTGCTTTGGGTAACCCTTGGTGGTGGTCTCGAGTCCGTATTCCTCGGCCGCCAGGACCTCAGTCCATCTGTCTGTGAGCAGATCTTGATCAGCTTGGAGCTGCTGCTGCTTCTTTTTCAGGCTTCTTTCAGTGGCTATAAGCCGACGCTTAAAGCGCTCCTGCTCTATGGGATCCTACGGTACACCGAATTCGTCGTCGCCGAGGCACACCTTGTCTTCGGAGGGAGGCATATAGTTGTTGTCCTCCAAGTATCCGTCTGTCGCCTGTTCATCTGAGCTGACCTGCCCGTGTTCTTGTTCTGCCTGCTCGAAGGTAGGCTGATCAAGATTGTATTCCTCTTCGGCGCCATCTGGATTGTTGTCTTCTGCAGTGCCAGTGTTGCTGTGGCGGGGCTTAGAGCGGCGCCGATGACGCCCATGCTTTGATTTCTTCCCTGAGGGGTTATCTGTTGTCGCATCGCCATTGTTTTCTTTGGGGGTGTCCACCATATATATATCATATGAAGAGGTGGCAGTCCAGCACCCTGTGGGCGGTGGTTCCTATTCTTCCCTTGCATCATCGTCTATACCGTCGATGTCTTTGGAGTCAAAGTTAAGCACGTCAGTCAAATCATCGACCGTGGCTATGAAGTGGGTGGTGGGTGGGTAACGAATTTCTTCGTCGCCTGCATCCCACTCGAGCCGGACATAGTTCGACCAGGAATCTCCTGACAGGGAGAAACACCTTAATGAATTTAGCACATCACCAAAGGGGGAGTGCTTAAAGATGTCCGCGGCGGTGAACTCCATTACTGGAGCCCAATTGGACTTGATGGGCCCGGGTGCGCGCGGTTCGGAACCCACGTCCGGACACAGGTTTGGGGGTCCGGTGACACAGATCCCCTTAATGGTGGAGTCTGTGTTCGGCTCTACCACCAAAGAGTATGCAGACTACATGACGAGGTCCATCCACCCATCCTCGATCGACGCGATATGCCCCGGATTTAGATCCAGAGCGACTGCACGGGCGATATCCCGAATACTGTCCGATAGCAGATTTAAGTCATGCTCATCGTGACTATTCGACACTCCCGATGCAGGCCCGAATCCGTCGAAGATCAAGTCTCGGCGGATATCGGCCGTGTAATTCAAGTTCCCAAACCCGACCTGATGGCCAGGGGCATAGCTATCAATCTGCTCCAGATGGCCAAGCGAGTTGGCCCACAGTGCAAAGCCGCCGAACACGAAGATTTGTTCGCGGAGAAAAGTCTCACCCTGGATTGCGTTGTTGAAGGTTGGGGGAGCCATCGAGCCTTACATCGACGACACAGAGGAACTCCCAATGAAAGCACCAATGTCGGTGTCAAAACCGGCGGATCTCGGGTAGGGGGTCCCGAACTGTGCGTCTAAGGCTAATGGTAACAGGAGACTGGGGACATGATGTTTTACCCAGGTTCGGGCCCTCTCGATGGAGGTAATACCCTACTTCCTGCTTGATTGATCTTGATGATATGAGTATTACAAGAGTTGATCTACCACGAGATCGTAGAGGCTAAACCCTAGAAGCTAGCCTATGGTATGATTGTTGTTGTCCTACGGACTAAACCCTCTGGTTTATATAGACATCGGAGGGGATTAGGGTTACACAGAGTCGGTTACAGAGAAGGAGATCTATCATCCGAACTGCCAAGCTTGCCTTCAACGCAAAGGAGAGTCCCATCCGGACACGGGACAAAGTCTTCAATCTTGTATCTTCATAGTCCAATAGTCTGGCCAAAGTACATAGTCCGGCTGTCCGGATACCCCCTTATCCAGGACTCCCTCAATGCCTATGAATTATTCTCTTGTTATTGAACCGCTTGATGTTTGGGGCTTTGATTATATGGGTCCTTTTCCTGCCTCTAATGGGTATACACATATTTTAGTTGTTGTTGATTACGTTACTAAGTTGGTAGAAGCTATTCCAACTAGTAGTGTTGATCATAACACCTCTATTAAGATGCTTAAAGAATTTATTTTTCCGAGGTTTGGAGTCCCTAGATATTTAATGACTGATGGTGGTTCACATTTTATTCATGGTGCTTTTCATAAAATGCTTGCTAAGTATGATGTTAACCATACAATTGCATCTCCATATCATCCTCAGTCTAGTGGTCAAGTAGAATTGAGTAATAGAGAGCTTAAATTAATTCATGAAAGACTATTAATAGATCTAGAAAGAATTGGTCCAAGAAACTTGATGATGCATTATGGGCTTATAGAACTGCATATAAAAATCCTGTGGGTATGTCTCCCTATAAAATGGTTTATGGAAAAGCATGTCACTTACCTCTCAAACTTGAACATAAGGCATATTGGGCTATTAAAGAGCTCAATTATGATTTCAAACTTGCCGGTGAGAAGAGGTTATTTGACATTAGCTCACTTGATGAATGGAGAACCCAAGCCTATGAGAATGCCAAGCTGTTTAAAGAAAAGTCAAAAGATGGCATGACAAAAGGATACAAAAGCGTGAGTTTAATGTAGGTGATTATGTTTTGCTTTTCAACTCTCATTTAAGATTTTTTGCAGGAAAACTTCTCTCTAAATGGGAAGGCCCTTACGTTATCGAGGAGGTCTATCGTTCCGGTGCCACAAAAATTAACAACTTCGAAGGCACAAATCCGAAGGTGGTGAACGGTCAAAGAATCAAACATTATATCTCAGGTAATCCTATAAATGTTGAAACTAATGTTATCGAAACCGTAACCCCGGAGGAATACATAAGAGACACTTTCCAGAATGTTTCAGACTCCGAAAAGGAATAGGTATGTGGTACAGTAAGTAAACCGACTCCAAAATAGTTCTAATAGCAATTTTTCTCTGTTTTGGAATATTTAAGAAAATAGGAAAATAAGAAGTACTCCGGGAAGGACACGAGGTGTCCACGAGGGTGGAGGGCGCCCCCTGCCTCGTGGGCACCTCGTGTCTCTCCGGACTCCATTTTCTTGCACGATACTTTTTTGGTCGGTAAAAATTCATTATATAATCTCCTGAAGGTTTTGACCACCGTATCACGCAAAAATCCTCTGTCTTTGTTTCGAGCTCTTTTTCTGATAGATCTAGAGCATCATGACGTCTTCAAGCGCCCCCAAGGACAAGTTTTTCAAGAGGGTCATCAACCCCTACCTCGCGGAGGTGCTGCGTCACCCTCAAACCATTGAGATGTGTGAGGGGGTGCTGCACATCTACGATGTTGAGGGACCAAGGAGTACCAGAAGCGTGGAGACAAAGCTCGAAACAATGGAACAACAAGTTTTCGAGTGCCAAGGGATGGTGGAACGCGGACTCAGCGCCAACCAGATGATGATCGTGGAGTTCACCAACAACCACAAGCTGGACGCCAAGAACATTGGGGAGACCATCTTCAAGCTTCATGAGAAAATCGAGCATCTCCAAGCCCAGATCTATGACCTGCAAAACCAAAACTATGAGTATTAATATAGATTCAAGAGGATGAGTTTGGCTGTAGATTTGAGGATCCCGGAGACTCGATCATCTTTCTATGATGGTGAGCCTATGCCTTGGAAGACGGACGACAAGCCTACATCATCAACAACTCCATCATCACGACCTCTGAGGAATTAATCACATGGGTATGGCCACCCCCCTTGGCAACTGCCAAGCTATGGGGAGGTGCCCCGGTATCGTATCACCATCACACTCCTATCTTTACCTTTTTTTCTTAGTTCGATCCTTTTGGTAATACCTTGATCTAGTAGAATAAAGTTTTGGTATGAATTAGTTTTGAGTTTTGCTTTATGATCCCTCTATGTAATCGAGTCCATGAGCTATATATAATAAAGATTAGTGTTGAGTCAAGGGCTTTGCTATCTTGCTTTGATCTTGAGAACATAGAAAGAATAAAAAGAAATTAAGAGATCATATTGATCTTATGGAGAGTAATGACTTCACATATAAAGAGTATGATACATAAAAGTTGTTGAGAGTTGACAAACATAGTCCAGGTCATCATTGCAATTAATAGGAAGTAATAAAGAAAGAGAGGTTTTCACATATAAATACACTATCTTGGACATCTTTTATGATTGTGAGTGCTCATTAAAGTATGACATGCTAAAGAGTTGATGTTGGACAAGGAAGACAACGTAATGGGTTATGTTTTCTCACATCTTAGTTAAAGTATATTGTCATGGATCATCCAACATGTTGAGCTTGCCTTTCCCCCTCATGCTACCAAATTACTTGCACCAAGTAGAGATACTACTTGTGCTTCCAAATATCCTTAAACCTAGTTTTGACATGAGAGTCCATCATATCTACCTATGGATTGAGTAAGATCCTTCAAGTAAGTTGTCATGTTGAATGCAATAAAAATTACTCTCTAAATATGTATGACTTATTAGTGTGGAGAAAATAAGCTTTATACGATCTTGTGATATGGAAGTAATAAAAGCTACGGACTGCATAATAAAGGTTCATATCACAAGTGGCAGTATAAAGTGACATTCTTTTGCATTAAGATTTCGTGCATCCAACCATAAAAGCACATGACAACATCTGCTTCCCTCTGCGAAGGGCCTATCTTTTACTTTTACCTTATGCAAGAGTCAAGGTGATTTTCACCTTTCCTTTTTACATTTTATCCTTTGGCAAGCACCTCGTGTTGCAAAGATCCTGATATATATATATATATATCCAATTGGATGTAAGTTAGCATGAACTATTATGGTTGACATTACCCTTGAGGTAAAAGGTTGGGAGGCAACACTATAAGCCCCTATCTTTCTCTGTGTCTGATTAAAACTCCATAACCATAAGTATTGCGTGAGTGTTAGCAATTGTGAAAGACTAAATGATATTTGAGTATGTGGACTTACTAAAAAACTCTTATATTGACTCTTTCCGATGTTATGATAAATTGCAATTGCTTCAATGACTGAGATCATAGTTTGTTGGTTCTCAATGAAGTTTCTGATTCATACTTGATATTGTGAATAGATTGTTACATTAACATAAGAAATCATATGACAAAATATATTTATGTTGCTGTTATAAGAATGATCATGATGCCCTCATGTCCGTATTTTTTTTATCGACACCTCTATCTCTAAACATCTAGACATATTTTTCGATATCGGCTTCCGCTTGAGGACAGGCGAGGTCTAAGCTTGGGGGAGTTGATACATCCATTTTGCATCATGCTTTTATATCAATATTTATTGCATTATGGACTGTTGTTACACGTTATGTCACAATACTTATGGCTATTATGTATTATTTCACAAGGTTTACATGAAGAGGGAGAATGTCGGTAGCTGGGATTCTGAGCTGGAATAGGAGCAAATATTGGAGACCTATTCTGCACAGCTCCAAAAGTCTTGAAACTCCACGAAAGTCATTTTGGGAATTAATAAAAAATATTGAGCGGAAGAAATACCTGAGGGGGGGCACCTGCCATCCACGAGGGTGGGGGGCGTGCCCTACCCCCCTGGGCGCGCCCCCTGCCTCGTGGGCCCCCTAGCAGCCCTCCGATGGCCATCTTCTGCTATATGAAGTCTTTTACCATGAAAAAAGTCATAAGCAAGATTACGGGACGAAACTCCGCCGCCACGAGGCGGAACCTTGGCGGAACCAATCTAGGGCTCTGGCGGAGCTGTTCTGCCGGCGAAACTTCCCTCCGGAGGGGCAAATCATCACCATCATCTTCACCAATGATCCTCTAATCGGGAGGGGGTCAATCTCCATCAACATCTTCCCCAGCACCATCTCCTCTCAAACCCTAGTTCATCTCTTGTATCCAATCTTTGTACCAAAACCTCAGATTGGTACCTGTGGGTTGCTAGTAGTGTTGATTACTCCTTGTAGTTGATGATAGTTGGTTTATTTGGTGGAAGATCATATCTTCAGATCCTTAATGCATATTAATACCCCTCTGATTATGAACATGAATATGGTTTGTGAGTAGTTACGTTTGTTCCTGAGGACATGGGAGAAGTCTTGCTATTAGTAGTCATGTGAATTTGGTATTCGTTCGATATTTTGATGAGATGTTGAAAACTAGCTTGACGATAATTCCCATGTGTCCTCGGGAGCGCTTTTCTCTATATAGGAACTTGTCAGGCTTGTCCTTTGCTACAAAAAGGATTGGGCCACCTTGTTGCACCTTATTTACTTTCATTACTTATTACCCATTACAAATTACCTTATCACAAAACAATCTCTTACCGACAATTTCAGTGCTTGCAGAGAATACCTTACTGAAAACCGCTTGTCATTTCCTTCTGCTCCTCGTTGGGTTCGACACTCTTACTTATCAAAAGGACTACGATAGATCCCCTACACTTGTGGGTCATCAGCATCACAGGAATGGTTTTCTCTGATGTGCTACTTTCCAATTTGAGAGAAGGTACAACTACCTCATCAAGTTCTACTTTCCTCCCACTCACTTCTTTCGAGAGAAACTCGTTCTCTAGAAATGACCCATTCTTAGCAAAAAAAAAAGATCTTGCCTTCGGATATGTGGTACAAGATATACACAATAGTTTCTTTAGGGTATCCTATGAAGACGCACTTCTCCGCTTTGGGTTCGAGCTTATCAGGCTGAAGCCTTTTGACATAGGCGTTGCATCACCAAACTTTAAGAAACAACATCTTAGGTTTCTTGATAAACCATAGTTCATACGGTGTCATCTCAATGGATTTAGATGGTTCCCTATTTAATGTGAATGTGGTCGTCTCTAACGCATAACCCCAAAATGATAAAGGCAAATCGGTAAGAGACATCATAGAACGCACTATATCTAATAAAGTACGATTACGATGTTCGGACACACCATTACGCTGTGGTGTTCCAGGTGGCGTGAGTTGTGAAACAATTCCACATTGTTTTAAATGAAGGCCAAACTCATAACCCAAATATTTACCTCCGCGGTCAGATTCTAGAAATTTTATTTTCTTGTTACGATGATTCTCCACTTCATTCAGAAACTCTTTGAAGTTTTCAAATGTTTCACACTTGTGTTTCATTAAGTAGATATACCCATAGCTACTCAAATCATCTGTAAAGGTTAGAAAATAACGATACCTACTGTGTGCTTCAACACTCATTGGACCGCATACATCGGTATGTATTATTTCCAATAAGTCATTAGCTCGCTCCATTGTTCCGTAGAACGGAGTTTTAGTCATATTACACATGAGGCATGGTTCGCAAGTATCAAATGATTCATAATCAAGTGATTCCAAAAGTCCATCCACATGGAGTTTCTTCATGCGCTTTACACCAATATGACCTAAATGACAGTGCCACAAGTATGCTGCACTATCATTATCAACTTTTCATCTTTTGGCATCAATATTATGAATATGTGTATCACTATGATCGAGATTCAACAAGAATAGACCATTCACTAAGGGTGCATGACCATAAAAGATGTTACTCATATAAATAGAACAACCATTATTCTCTGACTTAAATGAATAACCGTCTCGCAATAAACAAGAACCAGATATAACGTTCATGCTCAACACTGGCACCAAATAATAATTATTGAGGTGCACATCATCACCTTGTCCTTAGCCAATCTTCGTTTATTCCACAGCTCATATTTTGAGGTACATATATGAGCAACCTAACCAGTATAAAATACCTAGGTGTCATGTCAAAAGTAGTGGATCTCGGGTAGGGGGTCCCGAGCTATGGATCTAGGATCAATGGGGAACAAGGGACGATGAACACGGTATTTACACAGGTCCGGGCCCTCTCGAAGAGGTAAAACCCTATGTCATGCTTGATTGTATTTGAAAATTTATGGTATGGTTATAGAGTAGATCAACCTTTAGATCAGGCAAGCTAAACCCTAAAGTGATGAGATGATGGATGTAGCTCTCGCCCTAAAGCCCCTAAACCCTCTGGTTTATATAGACACCTGTAGGGTTAGGGTTACATTCAACAGGTTACAATGAAGGAAAGATCAAGCTAATCTTGACTCGGAGGGCACACCATGACTCCGAAAATCTCCTGTCCGGTCACCGGTCCGTACTGTAACATGTCCCTATTGTGGCCCATCAGTCTGGCCCATACATAGTAAGTCGACGGCCCAAGGACCCCTTAGTACAGGACTCCCTCAGTAGCCCCCAAACTAGCCTCCAACGCCAGGGCATGTATCCGGCATCCACACATATCATGGTCTTTGACTTGCAAGGCGAGTTCTTCACTTTGTCATGTGCGTGTTTGGAGTTTGGGTGGTGTCCGGAATCTGAAGTGTCCACCTTACTTAGCTTCTAAGGCCAGAGTGCTCGAGTGTGAACAGTGCCTCCGTCTGACAACTTTTAGCGAAGCGTCGCGGCCGGTCATAACGTTGAATGGCTTGCAGTTCTTGATGTGTGGTTCGAGGCTGCCCCTCCATTGGCACGTCTCATCAAGGCAGAGATTGTGCCCTGATTTTTAGGGGATATGATCAATGGTTTCGATTCCCCACCTGCGCGTAACGTCGCAAGTATATCGGCAAGTGGAGAAGCCCACAGCGTAAAAAGAGGAACCCTTGACTCCCCCGTAGCCCATAAAAGGGGAACAACCACAGTTATCATTTTACGCCTTCCTCCTCCTCCGCTCCTACCTTTCCAATCTCCAGACCTCCAGCGCCCTTTCATAGTGACTCCCTTTCCCGCTTCCTCCTAGCCTCGGCCATGGTTAGATCTGGAGCTAATGGCAAGTGGAAAGCCTCCATCGTCACCAACAACGACATCGAGGAGCTAAAGTGGGCCGGTTACTTATCAGCCGACATCACCCATCAAGCCCCCGAGGAGGGCCAAATCATCTCCACGCCCAAGCCAGGTGAGAGGGTAGTATTCCTTCCCCATTTTATTGGGGGGTTAGGATTTCCTCTACACCCCTTTGTGAGGGGACTGATGTTCTTCTATGGGCTAGATTTCCATGATCTAGCCCCCAACTCCCTTCTCCATATTTCAGCCTTCATCATTGTCTGTGAGGCCCTGTTAAAGGTCCAGCCGCACTTTGTCCTGTGGCTGAAGGTGTTCAACGTCAAGCCTAAGGTGGTCAGCGGCGCCCAGGCAGACTGCGGTGGGGCCATGATTAGTAAGTTGACCCGAGTCCAATGGCCGGAGTGTCGATTTATTGACACTGTCAAGGTTTGGGAAAAGGAGTGGTTCTTATCACAGAAGCAAGGGACACGGCCTGGGCGGCTGCTCCCGAATTCAAATCCGCCCCCCGAGCGAGATTGGCCTCATGGACCCAAAAGGGCCCTAACTGGGGTCCGCTAGTGAGGTGGAGATGCTGCAGAAGCACGTCATCAGCGTGATGGAGACCGGCGCCAAGCTGACCAACATGGTCCAGATAAAGCTCAAGCATCGGCTCCTTCCTTGCCAGCAAAGGGTCAGTCCCATGTGGGCTTACAAATCCGATGACCCAGCCATCGTGCAGTACCTCTACGGGACGACCCACGACAAGGTGTGGGGTCAACTTTTCAAATCCCAGGAGGATTGGCCGGCCGAGAACAAATATATAGGCCTCGATGCCGCAACCCAGCCAAAGAAGGTAATTGACCCCTTCCCCGGTCCATACTCGGAAGGGTGCAGCACACATAATCCAGTCTAAACATTTGTTTATGGTTTTTACAGGGCTGGCTCGAAAAGTCTGAGAAGGTCAGTAGCCCGACTCCTCTACCCGAAGAGCCTCGTTCGGCCCAACTGGAGGGGCTGCTGGTCGTGGTGCCTTACAAGGTGCCGGAAAAGAAAGGAAAGAAGAAGAAGAAGGATTTACCGGATGCCAGAGAGGGCCTCCGCCGAAGAGGTCGTCTGGACACCAAGTCCAGAGACACTGCCGCCCCGTCTTCCCAAGACAGGGATGAGGAGGAGGACGAGGAGGAGAGCACCTCCTCCCATTCCAAGAAGAGGGCGGCGTACGGGACGTCGAGGAGGAGTAGCCGTCTCGAGCCCAGAAGAGGATGTGCTGGCGGAAGCTGATCTCGCCCGACAGTTTGGACTCCAAAGAGGAGCCCGTGGCGTCCGAGAAGGTTCTAGATAAGGAACCTAGGGTCAAGCCCCTGCTGCCAGGTACGTATTGCGATGTTTGTAGTTGCTTTATTTTGAACAGTCCTTCGCTGCGTGGAGGCTGATTGTATGATGTCACAACCCACCGCGCGACCACCCCGCCAAGCAGACCTCGGAGGGGACATCTCTGCCTGCTGAATTGTCGTACAGTGGATTCACTTCGTGGTCCGCACCTCCCCTGATCTCCGAAGAGGTCGGGGAAGCACTGTCCCGAAGGACCTCTCCCCGTCCAAACACGGGGGAGGAGGGCTATTCCACCATGGACGAGGCTGACGCCTTGTCCACCGAAGACCAGGAGGATGCGTCCCTCCTGGCTAGTGTGGGAGGAGGATCCGGGCCGTCCAGACCCTCCCAGTCGACCGTCCCTGAGCCCCCAAGGCCTTCACAGGTGTCGATCCCACGTTTCGATGGAAAGAGGGTTGAGGTCCCGCCACCGATGCTGTACACCACTAACCAGGCGGTGACGGGCTGGCCGGACGCGCTGGAGGAGCTGGTAAACAACTCCGTCATCATTGACGGGCACTGCACCCTCATGGGTGCGGTTCTATATGGTGTTTGGTCCATTCGAATCGGACTGGACGACGCTGTCCAAGGACTTCTAACAGGCTTTGAGGTGAGTCAAGTAATGTACCTTTCCCGAGAAGACAGTCCTTACTTTTTTAGTCAAAGTTTGAGCAGGCCGTATATATATAACAGCCCCCGAGACTCTGTGAGGTTTGCAAAAAACCTCGCAGAGGGTTAAATAACCGTAGGCCGGTAATTAAAATATCATGATTGATTTGACATCACAGGCATCATTCATGGCTGCGACTACTAATGCCGCTGCCCTGGAGGAGATGGATCGGAAGCTTAAACGCTCCGATGAAGAGCTTGACCTCGTCAACAAGCAGCTTGATGAGGCACAAGGTAAGCTCTTGTCGAGGTACATAGTTAACACTGCCGAATACTTACAGTCCGTACTGTGTGATGAGCATATGGTGTTTGGTGCATGCAGCTGCCGCCGTGGAGGTTGAGAGCCTAAAGGCGACGCTGAAGAAGGTCAAGGCCGAAGCGGCCGAGAAGAAAAGGGCGGCCAAAAAGGCGGCGGCTAAACTTGAGAAGGCCAAGACCATCGGAGATAAGCATGAGGCTCGGGTGGCCGAGGTGCAGGAGGAGCTCAAGTGCAAGGGCCTTGAGAAAAAGCAAAAAGAGCAGTCCTCCAAGCTGTCCAAGGTGGACAAAGAGCTCCAGGAGGCTAGGACGGAGGTGCGGGGTGTCCGGGAGGATCTCTGCCAAGTGGGGCAAATCACATATGGTAAGAAGTACTTACTATAGAGTGTTTTTGGCAGCAATAGGTTTGCCTTGCTGACGTGGATATGGCGCTCTGCAGGTGTTTTCGCCGAGCTTCCGAAGAGTGCTGCTACTGCGGTGGAGCACTACACGACGTGGGAGGAGGACTCTGAATGACAGCTTTTCTAGTTGCTGTTACAGGCGTCTGAACACCCTCCGCTCCTCAGCAACCAGATGAAGCAGCTGATGGAACTGCATTGGATGGTCAAGCCAGCCCTGAAGGATCTTTGTGTCCGGTTGTGGCCCACTGAGCCTATTTCAGATAGCTACTTTGGCTTAGTGCAGAGGCTGCGTGACGCATCACTGCGGATTGACGCCGTGAAGCGTTCCTTGTGCCTTGAAGGGGCGAGGCTGGCCTTCACAAAGACGATGGTACATTGGCTTAAGATCAAGCTGATGGATATGGCCACTGGTCCTCCGCCAGTTGGAAAAGAGCACCGCCGCCCCGAACTATACTTTGCATCGGTTATGGACGGTGCTCGGGCGATAGAGGGAAGTGTTCCAAGGATGTAATCATTGAGTAAATGTGTTAAATTGTTGATCAGACCATTTTGCTTTATAATGCGGCTCATTTGGATATTATGGTGTGTTTATTTTGACTCCTATGCGGCCGTTTACTATTCTGATAGTTACCTGTCATCGGCTTCAACCCCCAAGTTAATGTTACGAGGGGTGTTTCGTCTCCGCACTATTACCCTTAGCCGACGTCTCGGTGCCCGAAGGTGGTAGTGCAAGATAGAGACTAGGCAATCAAACTATGCGGCTTTGTTGCTTTCACTAAGCCATAGGAGCTTGACGGCGGGGGCTAGTGACTAGCCCCCAGGTTTTTGTGATACACGTGGGAGTCGAGGCGTACCTTTGTAATCACATGGTTTGTGCAAGGACGAACCCTACGTATGACACTGATAAATCACGAATGAATTCTTAGTTTAACACTTGTTGTCGGATCGCTGACAACTTCTCGCTTACTATGACGATCAGTTTTCGGCTTTCTCCCCTGAAGTGCTTGACCGGACAAGCCAGAAACACAATCGCAGGGGTTCTCCCTTTACCTTCTTAGCCGAACATGCGGAACGTAAGAGGGCAAGCACAGGAGCCGGGCAAACCAACTATTGACACAAGACATAGTTCGGAACTAATGCATATAGTGCAATATCCGAGACGCCGAACAGTCGATGAGAAGTGGTGCCAGACTTAATATGTGTAGTTGATGGGAAAATCAGGCCTTTGGTCAATTAACCGATTTGTATTTATTACACAATGTGTGCATGCCCAGCTGTTCGAAGAGCGGAAAAAGGGATAAAGGAAAGAAAGAGGGCATAATAATGTGGATGCCTGGACACCATAAAAGATGTTTTTATTTTCCATAAGCTCTGGACGTCTATCCATACAATTCGAACTGTGAGGCGTTTATAATAAGTAAGAAAAGAAAATTTTACAGAGAAAGGTTTACATAGGGCCTTGATGCCTGGGTCAAAACCTCAAATGTGCCTTGCTGCATGTCTGCGCCTTTTCTTCTGTGAGGTGGAGGGGAGTGAGCTGGATATCCATGTGGAAGACTGCATACTGGCGGGGGGTCCCTCAATAGGGGCCTGAAGATGTAGCCTTGCTGTCATAGCTTGATGCTGAGCGAGTATGGAGTCCTACCCATTGTCGTCTGAGGATGTGGTAATGCCATAGTTCTGTTGGGCCGAACGTATGGTGTTATAAACCCCCACGTCCGCCCATGGTATCTTGAGCGCGAAGTTGTGCTGAAGAGGCACATAAAGCATGGTGAAGGCGGGCATGCCATGGGGAGTGTATCCCTATTTGCGGCGAACGCATGCGGGTTCCCATGATGGGGATCGGGCTCGAGCCCATTTAAGTGTATCTTTTGCCTTTGCGACGGGCTAATGCCTTGACCTATTGGCGATGGACTGGTCTTTGGCCGCCAGGGCCGCAGTCTGTTCCTTAGTCCGGAGCGAGTGCTCCATGTTACCGTTGATCGTTATGATGCCCGTAGGACCAGGCACCTTCAGCTTGAGGTATGCATAATGCGGGACGATGTTGAATTTGGCGAACGCCATTCGTCCAAGGAGGACATAATTGCCACTACGGAATGGGGCTATGTCAAAGATCAAGTCTTCGCTTTGAAAGTTGTCCGATGAGCCGAATACCACTTCCAAAGTTACTATGCCTGAGCATCGGGCTTCCTCACCCAGAATGACCCCCTTAAAGGTAGTATTGCTGGGGTTGATCCTTGACGGATCAATCCCCATTTTCCTCACTGTGTCTGCATAGATCAGATTGAGGCTATTGCCTCCGTCAATTAGGACTCTTGTGAGGCGGTACCCATCGATAATGCGGTCAAGTACCAGAGTTGTTGATCCTCCATGACGGATACTGGTCGGATGGTCCTTGCAGTCGAATGTGATTGGGCAAGCTGACCATGGGTTGAACTTTGGCGTTACGGGCTCGATGGTGTACACATCCCTTAGAGCGCGCTACCTCTCCTTCCTTGGTATATGGGTGGCGTAGATCATGTTTACCATCTTGACCTAAAAAGGGAAGGGTTTTTGGCCTCCACTGTTTGGCCTGTGGGGCTCATCATCGTCCTCGCTTCGCGAGCCCGAGTCTTCGGCTATAAGCTTGCCGACCTGATTTATCACCCAACAATTGCGGTTGGTGTGGTTGGCGGGCTTTTCGGCGGTACCATGAATCTGGCAGGTCCTATCTAGGATTGCTTCCAGCTTTGTTGGGCCGTCTTGGTTTCCTTTAGAAGGCTTTTTTCCTGACCCAAACTTCGGGTTATGGAATCCGGCATTGATTGCCATTTCGTCAACTTCACTGTCATTATGGCGGCGTTTGTTTTGTTCCTTCATGGCTTCCCATTCTTGTCCCGAACTTTTGAGGTGCCAGAGGTGTCAGGGATGGTGCTCCGGCGAGCCAGCCAACTATCCTCTCCGGCACAGAAGTGGGTCATCAGGGAGGTGAGCGCCGCCATCATTTTTGGCTTGTCCTGGCCGAGCCGATGTGCTAGCCATTCATCCTGAATACTATGCCTGAAGGTTGCTATAGCATTGGTGTCCGGACAATCGACGATTTGGTTCTTCTTGGTCAAAAACCAGTTCCAAAATTGCCTGGCTGACTCGCCAAGCTATTGGCTTACATGGCTCAAGTCATTGGTGTCTGGGAACCGGACATAAGTGCCCTGAAAGTTAGCTCGTAAAGCGTCCTCAAGCTCCTCCAAACATCCTATGGAGTCTTCAGGGAGGCTGTTTAACCAGTGTTGAGCTGGACCTTTGAGCTTCAATGGTAGGTACTTGATGGCATGAAGGTCATCCCCTTGTGCCATGTGAATTTGCAATAGGAAATCTTCGATCCATACAGCCGGATCTGTTGTCCCATCATAGGGCTCAATATTGACGGGTTTAAATCCTTTCAGAAATTGGTGCTACATGACCTCATCTGTGAAGCACAGAGGGTGAGTGGCACCCCTCACTCGAGCTATGTCATGCCGGATATCATTTGCCATTCGGGCTCGTTGCTGTTCTGGAGCTCCGTTATTTCTGTCTAACCAGGCTTGGTACCCATCCCGTCTAGCGGGGGGATCATCTCTGGGTCTGTAAATGGACCTTGTCCGACCTGCCCAAGCGTCCAAGTCGCGTCGTAAGTCATACTCATAGACTAGCCGTACTGGTTCCTTGCCTTGACGGTGGGGTGGGTCGGGAGGCGGTTCTGCTTTATCAGTTGCCCTGTCCCGTCCTCAAGATGGGCGGTCCGGCTGGTCCGCCTGAGTGTGCCTTGCAGGCGCTAGGTCTATGGCCTCGTCATCGATTTGTGGCAGTAGCTTTCGCATTGGGTACCTTTTGGTCTGCCGTGTGTGGTCGTACTCCTCTTCGGTGGCTAGGACCTTGGTCCACCTATCATTGAGGTATCCTGCTCGGCCTTTATCTTCTGCCGCTGTTTCTTCAGGCTTCGCGCGATGGCAACCAGCTATCGTTTAAACCGCTCTTGATCTAGCGGGTCTTCGGGCATGATGAAATCCTCGTTGCCCAAACTAACCTCTTCTTTGGAAGGGGGGGTAGTTGCTATCTTTGGAGTCACCCAGGTATTCAAGATCTAGCGGGTCCCCGTGCTCCTCGTGGTCATTTTGTAGCTATACGTCGGTGCCGGGATCGCCGAGGTCAACCGCATTGTCTAGGGTGGCATTTTCCCCATTGTCTGTGTTGCTCGCATGGCTTCAACGCGCCTTAGAGCGGCATCGCTGTCTGCAGCATTTCGGCGGCTCATCACTAGGCCTGCTGTTATCCTCCCAGGAGTGTCGTCGTCTGAAGTGGCCATCCAGCGATCGGCGGCGGGGGGAGCAGCGTCGATGTTAACCGTGGCTCCGCTATCCTTGTCCATGTATCCGGCATTTTCCGAGGTGTAATCCACCATGTCGGTTAAGTCTTCGATAGTGGTGACTAAGTGGGTGGGGGGGGGGGACGTAAAATTCCCCGAAATCTGCCTCGATGGGATGTTGAATGCAAGCTGAGGGTGGGTCCTCCCGAATAGCCATCATGTGGATTTGGTCCAGCACCTTGTTTAGTAAGGCGAGGGTCGCCGAAATGGTATGCGGTGGCCGTCGAGGGCCGGCTTCCGATGTGGTCGGGCAAGGAATGACCCGGGCTAGGGCAAGATCATGATCTTTGAGGGTAGAGTTAATCTCGGGGCCCAGGGCCGGACAGTCGTAAGAGGCCGAAAATGAGACCTGGTCTTCGGATACTGCTTCCTTATTATGGCTCGAAGCTGAGTTGTTGATGGGGAGTTCAGCCGGGGATGACTCCCGGTCACTGAACATCGACCAGTCGCAGGGGCTCAAGACCAGAGGCGTGTCGTAGGGAGTGGGTTTGGCGGAGAGCGACTCTTGACATCCAAACATTGCTTCCGCATTGAGGCCCGAAGATGGGTCTTTGGTGGTCATTGCAGGCGTGGTCGGAGGGGATTCTTGGCCTCCGTTCGAGGTGGAGACATTCGAGCTCAAGGCCGGCTGAGAGATTGGGGTCGATCCATAGATTGGATCAATGAAAAGCTCCGGAGCAGGCACAGCAGGGCCCGTAGCAGCGTGGCATGAGGTTGTGAATCCAGAAAAGACCAGATCGCCTCGGGCATCCGCAAGGTACTCCAGATTGCCGAATCAAATCCGGTGCTCGGGGGCGAAGTTGTCGTTCTAATCTAGATAGCCAGTTGAGTTGACATGCATCACGATGTTGCCGAACACGAAGAGTTGGCCGGGGACAATAAGGTCCCTGGAGCTAACACCTTCTCTGATGATCAGTCGAGCCATTGATCCTTCGGTGACTCAACATCGAAATGCTCAATGAAATCACCAATGTCGGTGTCAAAACCGACGGATCTCGGGTAGGGGGTCCCGAGCTGTTGATAATCCCCAAGTGCAGGGAATCACCGTAGCAATTTCCATAGGTGGAAGTGATAAGCATGGAGTGTCAAACCCACAAGGAGCTAAAGGTAAGATCAATATTATCTTAAGTCCTATCTACCACTGATACAACTCTACGTACATCGAATGTTTGCTTCCAACTAGAAACGAGAAATAAAACTATGTTGTCGGTATCAAGAGGATAACTTTGCATGATATCAGAGAGCTAAAAATATAAAAGGAGGTGATGTTATCATAAAGTTAGAATATTTTACTTAAATATTAAAAATAGCGAGTGTGGAATAATGATGGGTCGGTGTGCGGAATTGTCCTAAGCAATTGTTAACAAGATCGGTAATCATTATTGCAATTTCATATGAGGGAGAGGCATGAGCTAACATACTTTCTCTACTTGGATCATATGCACTTATGATTGGAACTCTAGCAAGCATCTGCAACTACTAAAGATCATTAAGGTAAAACCCAACCATAGCATTAAAGTGGCAAGTCCTCTTTATTCCCATACGCCATGACCTACTTATATGTGTTTGTATTTCAGTTACTCACGCAACACAGACAATAAGCAAACCATGAACATATTACAAACCCTACAGCGGGGATCCCTCACGCTTGCACGACACAGAGGGCACATAGGACAGCACTAATAATAAAACATGCAACTCAAACCAATCTAGATCATCAATCAACCCAAAGACAAAGGAAATCTACTCAAAACATCATACGATGGAAACACATCATTGAATCATAATATGTGGCATAAAGCACCATGTTCAAGTAGGTGATTACAGCAAGGTGCGGGAGAGTGGACCGCTGAAAAAGAGATGAGGATGGTGATGATGATGGTGATGTTCATGAAGACGATCACCGCGGTGATGATTCCCCTCCCGATGGCACTCAGGTGCCACCGAGAGAGAGGATTAGAGGTTCTCCCCTTATGCTTCCTCCTCCATGGCCTCCCCCTAGATGGGAGAGGTTCTCCCTCTAGTCCTTGGCCTTCAGGGCGATGATGGCCCCTCTGAGATCGTCCCCTATGGCCTCCGGTGATGATGGCCCCCTCCAGAGGGTGCCGGAGAGGGCCTAGATTGATTCCTCATGGTTCTGGAGGCTTGCGGCGGTAGAACTTCTGATCCCCCTTCTGTTCTGGGGTTTTAGGATTTATAGGAGAGGTTGGCATCGGTTTCACATAAAGGGGTCCCACGGGGAGTCCACGAGGTAGGGGGGGCGCCCTCCACCCTCATGGTAGCCTAGGTACTCCCCTCCAGTAGCTTTTCATTCCAGTATTTTTTATATTTCCCAAAAATATTCTCCGTTGATTTTCAGCGCATTCCAAGAACTTTTATTTCTGCACAAAAACAACACCATGGTAGTTCTGCTGAAAACAACGTCAGTACGGGTTAGTTTGAATCAAATCATACCAAAATCATGTAAAAATATTATAAACATGGCATGAATACTTCATAAATAATAGATATATTGGATACATATCAGCATCCCCAAGCTTAATTCCTGCTCGTCCTCGAGTAGGTAAATTATAAAAGAAATAATTTATGAAGTTTGAATGCTAGCAAGTGCACATGTTTGATCAATGACAATTTCAGTCACCTTTTCTAGCATCATTATATATCATAACAGTAGCTCAACTCATAAAACTTCTCATGATCAAGTAACAAGCTATTCACATGTTAAAGTATAGATCATAAACTTTTTTGAAAACTAATAAACTATGTTCTCAGTCATCAAACAATTGCAATTCATCTTATTTTTAGGAAGGGTCTATGTAAGAGCTTTGATTTAGCAAATTCCACATACTCACTATCATTTAATCTTTCACAATTGCTAACACTCACGTGATATTTATGGGTTCAAAGTTTTAATCAGACACAGAGAAAGATAGGAGCTTATAGTTTTGCCTCCCAACCTTTTACCTCAAGGGTAATGTCAACAATAATACTTTATGAAAACCTACATCCAAGTGGATATATATATGTGGATCTCTCCAACACAAAGTGCTTACCAACGGAAGACGTGTAAAAGGGAAGGTGAGGATCACCATGACTCTTGTATAAGGGTAGAAGATAAAGGTAAAAGATAGGTGTCGGTATCAAAACCGGCGGATCTCGGGTAGGGGGTCCCGAACTGTGCGTCTAGGCGGATGGTAACAGGAGACAAGGGACATGATGTTTTTACCCAGGTTCGGGCCCTCTCGATGGAGGTAAAACCCTACTCCTGCTTGATTAATATTAATGATATGGGTAGTACAAGAGTAGATCTACCACGAGATCAGAGAGGCTAAACCCTAGAAGCTAGCCTATGGTATGATTGTTGTTTGTCCTACGGACTAAAACCCTCCGATTTATATAGACACCGGAGAGGGCTAGGGTTACACAGAGTCGGTTACAATGGGAGGAGATCTACATATCCGTATCGCCAAGCTTGCCTTCCACGCCAAGGAAAGTCCCATCCGGACACGGGACGAAGTCTTCAATCTTGTATCTTCATAGTCCAGGTGAGGGAGTCCCGGACTAGGGGGTGTCCGGATAGCCGAACTATCATCATCGGCCGGACTCCAAGACTATGAAGACACAAGATTGAAGACTTCGTCCCGTGTCCGGATGGGACTTTCCTTGGCGTGGAAGGTAAGCTTGGCGATACGGATATGTAGATCTCCTACCATTGTAACCGACTCTGTCTAACCCTAGCCCTCTCCGGTGTCTATATAAACCGGATGGCTTTAGTCCATAGGACGAACAACAATCATACCATAGGCTAGCTTCTAGGGTTTAGCCTCCTTGATCTCGTGGTAGATCTACTCTTGTAACCCACATCATCAATATTAATCAAGCAGGACGTAGGGTTTTACCTCCATCAAGAGGGCCCGAACCTGGGTAAAAACATCGTGTCCCTCGTCTCCTGTTACCATCCGCCTAGACGCACAGTTCGGGACCCCCTACCCGAGATCCGCCGGTTTTGACACCGACATTGGTGCTTTCATTGAGAGTTCCTCTGTGCAGTCGCGATCAGGAAGGATGCCTTCTCCCGTCTTTAAAGACGGCACCGTCGTCAAGAGAGCTTTGGCCGCCGGCCAAACTGTCCGGCTAGGTGGTTTTCTTATGACCGCCTGTTCGGCCACCGCTCCGACGATGACCTCTCAGGTCATCAAAAGCGATCTTCACATCAGCCCGGAATTCGCCGAGCAGTTAGATCCGATTGAGCTCTCCTCTGTAAACGAGCTCTTGGATCGCATCACCGCCCTGGGAGTCGCCACAGACTATGATCAGATTGGGCTTAAACCCGATCTGAGAGAGATTAACTCTCCTCAGGCCACCCACCACGTAGTCATGGTAGAGGAACAATGTGGCAACCCTTCTTCTACGTTGAAAACCAACTATGTCCGGATTCCCGATCCCTCCAAGCCGGATTCCCACGAAGGGACGGACGCTAATCAAATACTGAACTTAGAGTCAGGCATCGGACTAGATTCGTTGGAAAGCATCCAGCAAGTCAAGCTTCCAAATCCGGAAACTTCTTGGCCTCTGAGCCTCAGATCGGGCGGGGTTCCGAACTTGATTCCACCCGCCCACCCAAACATAAGCGATCTATCTCGAATACGGCAAGAGCCCGATGAAACAGTACATCATTACTGGGCCAGATTCCTCCTGGTTATGAACAGGATAAAGGACTGCTGCGAAGAAAGCGCGATTTCAATTTTCTGCAACAATTGCACGGACAAGGGAATCATGAACGCCATAAGTCGTCGCAAAGTTACACGCTTCATCGACCTAGCGACTATTGTACAAAAATACTGTGCGGTAGAGAGTGCCAGGAACACCGAAACTAGGTTTTGGGACAGTCCGGCCTTGACCACAACCCTAGTCCGAAGTAAAAGGGTGCGCCATACTCAAGCACCTGGGTTAAAAACCAAAAAGCAAAGACCCCCTAAAGGGCATGGAACTCTACTGGAGGGTTGGCTCAACGGACCCTGCAAGATCCACAGTACGGAGGGCGCCACTCCAACACACAGCCTTCGAGCATGTTGGATACTACGGCAGGTGGCCAAAAGTGGCGAAGGCTTTTTAGCCCCGGGCAAACAGCCCAGCAGTGCCGGTACGGTATTAACAGTCTTCGAGACTTTCGCATCAAATAACATGCGAAAACGAACAATCCGCGGCCTCGCCGAAGTCTACCAAGTAGCAACAGCAAATCCATGGAGTGACACGGCTATCACCTTCAACGCCAGCGACGAACCTAAATTCCGAACAGCTAGAGCACCAGCCGCATTGGTCCTCAGTCCGATAGTGGACGGCTTTCGCCTTACCAAGGTACTCATGGATGGCGGCAGCGGATTAAACCTCATCTACGAGGAAACCCTTCAAAAATGGATATTGACTGGAGCCGCATCGAGCGAAGCAGCACAACCTTCAGAGGGATAATCCCTAGTCGAGAAGTACGCTACACAGGAAAAATCACACTAGACGTAGTGTTCGGCTCACCGGACAATTACAGGTCCGAGGAGGTCACGTTCCAAGTGGCCCCATTCGGCAGCGGATATCACGTTTTGTTAGGGCGAGAGGCATTCACAATCTTCCAAGCCATACCCACTACGGGTACATGAAGCTCAAAATGCCCGGACCCAATGGGATAATCACTCTTGCCAGTGATCCAGATACAGCACTCCGCGCTGAAAATAAGACAGCCGCACTGGCCCTAGAGGCATTGTCCAAAGCCCTAGCGGCAGAGGAACTAACCACGCTGCGCTCCACGGTGGATAGGGACGATGTGATACTCGATAAGAGGTCCAAGTCCACCTCTTTTAAACCAGCAGACGAAATAGTCAAATTTCAGATCCATCCAACGGACCCCACAAAGACGGCCTCCATTGGGGCACAATTAAGTCCTAATGTCGAAGCCGCACTACGAGAATTCCTTTGGGAAAATTGGGACATTTTTGCCTGGCACCCTTCAGACATGCCAGGAATCCCACGCACGCTGGCAGAGCACAGCCTAAACATCCTAAAAGGATTCAAGCCGGTCAAACAAGCTCTTCGGCGATTTTCCAAACCCAAAAGACAGGCAATGGGAGAAGAGCTAGCCAAACTCTTAGAAGTTGGATTCATCAGAGTTATAAAACATCCGGACTGGCTAGCCAATCTAGTAATGGTACCAAAAAAGGACAAATCCTAGCGCCTCTGCGTAGATTTTAAAGACCTTAACAAGGCCTGTCCAAAGGACCCTTTCCCCCTCCCTCGCATCGACCAAATCATTGATGCTACCGCAGGGCACGATTCATTGTGCTTCCTCGACGCATACTCCGGATACCATCAAATCAAGATGGTGGAGAAAGACCAGGCCGCAACGGCATTCATTACTCCATATGGGCCATTCTGCTTCAACACAATGCCCTTTGGACTTAAAAACGCCGGCGCAACATATCAGCGCATGATTCAAACATGTTTGGCTACCCAGATAGGCAAAACAGTAGAGGCATACGTAGACGATGTGGTCGTCAAGACCAAACACGTCGAAACTCTAGTAGAAGACTTGAGGGTGACATTCGACAACCTCCGAGCATATGACATTAAGCTCAATCCGAAAAAATGCGTCTTCGGCGTACCAGACGGAAAGCTCTTGGGCTTCATCGTATCCGGTAGAGGAATTGAAGCAAACCCGGCCAAAATCCGAGCTCTGTCACAATTGGATATTCCAAAAGACCTCAAGCAAATACAAAAACTAACCGGATGCGTAGCGGCCTTAAGTCGCTTCATCTCCTGTTTGGGAGAAAAGGCTCTGCCCCTCTACCGCCTCCTCCGGCGCACCGAACATTTCGCATGGACTGATGCTGCCACAGCCGGACTCGAAGAAATAAAGGCCATACTGGCAAAAAATCCGGTCCTGGCCGCGCCCAACCTGGGCGAACCTATGTTATTATATATCGCAGCAACACATCAAGTTGTCAGCGCGGTACTCGTCATCGAGCGAGAGACAGAAGGGCACAGATTCCCTCTTCAAAAACCAATGTACTACGTATCCACTGTTCTAACTCCATGCAAGTCCCGGTACCCACATTATCAAAAGATAGCATATGCGGTGTTCATGGCATCCCGAAAGCTGCGACACTACTTTCAAGAGTGTTCCATAACGGTGGCCTCCGAAGTACCTCTCAACGATATTATAAACAATCGCGACGCAACGGGCAGGATTGCAAAATGGGCTATTGAGCTCTTACCATTTGACATAACCTATAAACCACGGCGAGCTATAAAGTCGCAGGTTCTGGCCGACTTTGTCGCCGAATGGACCGAAGCCGAACTCCCTAAAGAGTACGACGCATACTCCAATTGGATCATGCATTTCGACGGATCCAAAATGTTGGCTGGCTTGGGGGCTGGCGTCGTCCTGACGTCCCCAACTGGAGACACAATCCAATACGTACTTCAAATAATGTACATGGACTCCAATAATGCAGCCGAATACGAGGCCCTTCTACATGGCCTCCGGATGGCAATCTCCATGGGCATTCAACGCCTAGAGGTGCGCGGGGATTCAAACCTCGCAATATCCCAAGTAAATGGAGACTTTGATGCCAAAGATCCAAAAATGGCAGCTTACCGCAACGCCGTCCTAAAAATGTCAGCTCAGTTTGAAGGATTCGAATTCCACCATGTAGCCCGGGATAATAACCAGGCAGCAGACGTGTTAGCACGCATCGGCGCGAAACGAGACGCCGTCCCTCCAAACATCTTCCTGGAACGGCTCTTCAAGCCATCCGTGTTATGGGAAGAGGAGTCCGGAAATAACAATCCAGAGCCAGCTGCATCACCGAACTCAGACCATTCTGACACAATCGGCAGCTCAGCCAACGAAATAACACCTTTAGCTCACGAAATAATGGCAGTAATTGCCTCGTGGACAGAACCATTCCTAGGCTACTTAATTCGGCAGGAACTTCCTGAAGACCAAAATGAGGCCCGCTGCATAGTTCGGCGATCTAAAGCCTACAAGGTCCATGAGGGAGAACTTTATAAGAAAAGCACAACCGGAGTCCTTCAAAGGTGTATCTCCGAAGAGGAGGGGTGGAATCTCCTGGCTGAAATTCACGCCGGACTCGGCGGGCACCACGCTGCAGCCCGGGCACTCGTAGGCAAGGCCTTCCATACAGGATTTTATTGGCCGACAGCCCGACAGATGCTCAGGACTTAGTCCAACGATGCGTCGGTTGCCAGTTCTTTGCTAATCAAAGCCACATGCCACCCACCGCCCTCAAAACTATACCCATTACCTGGCCGTTCGCGGTCTGGGGGCTTGACATGGTTGGACCCCTTAAAGGGGGAACCCACAAGCACAAATACTTATTGGTCATGGTGGACAAATTCACCAAATGGATTGAGTCCAAGCCGGTTAAAACGGCAGAATCCGGACCGGTGATAGACTTCCTATCCGGGGTAGTACACCATTTTGGCGTCCCCCACAGCATCATCACTGATAAAGGCACAAACTTCACTGCCGACGAGGTTAAACTCTGGTGCAAAAACATGGGCATCAAGCTCGATTACGCTTCAGTCTATCACCCCCAAACTAACGGTCAAGTCGAGCGAGCAAATGTTCTAATCATGAGCGGCATCAAACCCAGACTAGTGCGGTCCCTCAAGGAATCTAACACGCACTGGGTAGAGGAGCTCGACTCCGTACTCTGGGGGCTGCGGACCACGCCAAGCCGAACTACTGGATTCACACCATTTTTCATGGTGTATGGCGCAGAGGCAGTTCTGCCTTGCGATATAATTCGTGACTCACCTCGTGTGCGCATGTACGAAGAAAGAGAAGCCGAGTTGGATCGGCAGGACAGTTTGGACGCCTTAGAGGAGGAGCGGGGCGTGGCAAAGGCTCGTTCCGCATTCTATCAGCAGCAGGCTCGAAGATATCAAAGCAGAGAAGTACGGGCCAAAACTTACAATGTCGGCGAACTCGTTCTACGCCTGCTGGACAAGAAAAAGGACAAACTTAAGCCCAAGTGGGAAGGTCCCTTCATCATCGACCAAGTCCTGACCGGCGGAGCATACCGTCTACGTAAAGCATCTGACAACCGACTCGAGCCGAACCCATGGAACGCAGCCCGTCTCCGAAGATTCTACGCCTAAACACCGGACTCAGAGCTGATTTGCGCTTTGTTCGCACACACTTGATGTGCTCCTAGCACTCATTATACATGGGGGCTTCTTTACCAGAAGCTTATTAATATGGGCTTCACGCCCAATACATGTGTCATACTTCCGCATGTACCTTTTATTCACCATTATATGCATCGATATGACTTAAGTTTTGGCCAAGCTGGGTTGCCTGGCTCCTGTGCTTACCCCTACGTTCCTGATTGTTCGGCTAGGAGGTAAAGGGAGCACCTCTGCAATTGTTACTGCCGGGTCAGCCGGATGTGTACCTCAGACTGGGTGAAGCCGAAAGCTAGCGTTCTTAAGAGAATATTCGGTCGGTGACTTGAAAGATGATTTATTACTTACTTATTTATAAGCCCCCAGATGCTTTTTCTGCTATTTTCGCAGTCCGACATTGCACCTTAGGGCATGCCTCCCAGGGAAAGGAACCCTTAACGGAACTATTCTCCCTGGAAGATGTTTCTTACTAACCATGTAATATAACATAACTAGTTGGGCACTTGTCTAATAAAGCAATTATGACCCCGACGCCTTGTCTACATGCATGCCCCGGTTCTTTTATAACCGTAGGGGTATTCGGACACACTCCGGACTGTTGGGTCCCGAGGTTGAAGCGAAACGGTCCGCAAAGACAAACGATCTACAATCCGGCTAGAAGGCATCTTACATGTCATTTCAAATTACATCGTCAAACCGACTGATTGTACTCCTCCTCAATCCCATCTAACAGGCTGTCTAATTTACAGTCCTGTTGGGAATATTTCGCGGCCAGTTCTACTTGGCCATACATTAAGCTCACAGGGATCTCCTTCCCATCAGGCCCCGTAGGTCCGACCTCGGTCATGTGGTTTGGGTCAACCTTCGGGTAGCGCGTCTTCACCATGGCCCAGGCCTCCCTGGCGCCCTGACGGCAGGCCGATATCTTCCACAAACGGAGGCATCGCCGTGCTCCCTGGAGCTTCTCAGCAAGCTCACCAAGGCCCTCGGGTAGGGGAGACGGATGGCCATAAAGCCTGAACGACGCCACTCATCGCCTGCCGAACACGTTCGAACAATTGCACCAGCTCGAGAAGTTGGTCACCTGTTGACCCAGGCATTTCCTCCGCAGGGCACCTGTGAGCACACCTAAAGACATATTTCTGTCAAACGACTTCCTCGCCGAATTCTTATTTTCAAAGGAATTTGCTCAAGCACCTACTATAAATGCCGCGACGAAGTCGCTGATTCTCCTTCAAGGAGCCAGACAGGTGGGCCCGAACACCTTTCAGCTCTTCTCCTAGCTGGGTGTGGGCATCTTGGAGCTTGTTTCTCTCCTGCTGCACCTTCATAAGCACCCTCTCGCCAGCCTTTAGCTGCCGCAGTAGCTGTTGCTTGTCCGGATCTAGTCCAGCGCCCTCTGCAATATTATTGTCAGATTCACGCCGCACTTTGTTAATTAATTATCTTTTCAAAGTACGTCTTACCAGCGGGGGTCTCTGTGGCTCCCCCTGTGGCGGCCAGTGCGGCCTCAAGTTGGGCCTTGCACTCTTGGAGCTCCTGGGACAGATGGGTATTCTTCTCCGTAAGATCCTGCATAAAAATTGATCCTTAAATCAGTTATTTTAGCCATTTTAAGTCTTGGGGGCTACTGGCATATATTACTATTAAAATTACTTACACGTATGTCTTTCACATACTGCTCCGTGGCTCTGGTTAACCCATCTTGAGCGGCACAGAGGTGCGCGTTTCCCACATCAAAGGCATTTAACGCCTCCGGGGAGAAACACGCGTCATGAAGAACTGTCCGGCGACGCCTGTGATTCATGGCGCTCTCCACCTCAGACCGGGTGGCGGACAGCCTGTCGGCATCCTCCATCGGAGGAGCGTCCAACTCATGCCTTGTATTCGCCTCCCCTTCCAGGCCATGCGTTGGAGCATGGCTGGCGGAGGCTTGATTGGCAACCTCTCCGGACACTGTCCGGCGAGCGCTCTTTCTGGAAAAGTTATGAGCATTAATATACCTCCTGGGAATCCTTCCCTTAAAAAATAGCGGTGCTCCGTACCGTTGCGGCGACGTTTCAGTTCGCGTCGCACTCCTCTTCCGCCTGCTAGGCCGGACTGACCCTTGTTGGCCGGTCGCCGCGGGCTCGACTTCCTGCCGTAAAGGCGCTTCCTGTCGAACACCATTGGTGCACGGTGGTCAGAACTAAGCATTAAAGAAGTAACGGCGCCAGGACTTCGGTCGTACTCACCAGGGAAGCCGGACACAAACCGGGGTAGTCAGCCATAATGGCGACTAAAGCATTATCTATGCTGAGCTGGTGGTACACCCTGTCGATCAGTTCCACCGCTAAGTCCGGATCCTCTTCGGAGGCCGGATCAAGGGACCTTTCTGGGTCCTCGGGTTGTGGGGCTGAGCTTTTTATGCCCTCCACATCCCGACGCAGTTCCTGTGTCAAAATCATACAATAAGACAATTGCCTTTAAAGGCACGGTTCAGATATGCATGCGACCGCTTACCCAGCTCCGAGGGTTGTTCATGGAAAATCCGTTCAGAGGATTCGTGCGGAGGAAGTCCTCCTTCTCCCCCTTGTACAAGCCGGACAGGATCTTCACCAGATCATCGGCCGTGACGGGTGGCGTCGTTGTCTCCGTTGAAGTCCCACATGGGGTGGACCCTATATTGGAGCGGCTGCACCCCACGCATAATGCATGTGGCCATGACTCCGATCATGGTTAATCCGGAATGGGCTAGCAGCCGTATCCGGCCCATCAAGTAATGGACGCTACTATCATCTTCTCGTCGAGGGCTCCGTGGGCGCCAACTTAGGCGTTTCTTCAGGGGAGTGTTGCTGAACTCCGGAAGGCCGATCCGGACTGGATCTGGCAGCGGAGCATCCTCCATATAAAACCACTCTGAAGGCCAATCTTCGGACGTCTTCTTCGGGGTCCCGGACAGGTATCCGGTCCCGGCGATGCGCCATATTTCGGCTCCGCCCACTTGATATATCGACCCCTCGTGAGAGCGGGGTACGAGGCAAAATAGCCTCTTCCATAGTGCAAAATGGGGCTCAATGCCCAAGAACAGCTCACACAGAGCTACGAAGCCTACGATGTGCAAAATGGAGGCAGGTGTAAGGTGATGAAGCTGGAGTCCGTATAACTCCAGGAGCCCCCGGAGAAACGGATGTATAGGAAATCCGAGTCCCCTTATTAAGTAGGAGATGAAGCACACCCGCTCTCCTTTGGAGGGATTGGGGGCGCTCTCCGCCTGCTTCCCACCTTTGTAGGTGGCCAGTCCGGCTCGAACCGGAACCATGAAGGTCGGGGGAAGATATCCCTCCGCTTGGAGCGTCACTAACTCGCTGTGCGGGACTGAGCATCTCCTCCAATCTCTTGGCTTAGGGCTGGGAGCGCGAGAAGAGGAGTCGTGTCGACTGTCCATGTTGGAATGGGTTTGGTGTCAGATGCGCCTCGATGAGTGCTTGCGGAAGGAGGATGATGTGATTTGGATCTGGATCCTTGCCTCTCTTATAGGCAGCTTATTTGCGCAGCTAGGGGGTAAAATATAAAAATACCCTGGCTTTTCGCATTCGTGCGACGTGTGGAAGAAGACCATTATTGGACGCGGAAGCCAAGGAGCGCAGCATTTATGAAGCAACCGGACACTATCCGGCAAACACATGGAGCATGAAGAAGAACCCGCCTTGCAAACGCCGAAGACAACATACGCGCCGGATTCGTCGTTATTGAAGCCTGGTTCGGGGGCTACTGAGGGAGTTCCGGACTAGGGGGTGTCCGGATAGCCGAACTATCATCATCGGCCGGACTCCAAGACTATGAAGATACAAGATTGAAGACTTTGTCCCGTGTCCGGATGGGACTTTCCTTGGTGTGGAAGGCAAGCTTGGCGATCCGGATATGTAGATCTCCTACCATTGTAACCGACTCTGTGTAACCCTAGCCCTCTCCAGTGTCTATATAAACCGGATGGCTTTAGTCCATAGGACGAACAACAATCATACCATAGGCTAGCTTCTAGGGTTTAGCCTCCTTGATCTCGTGGTAGATCTACTCTTGTAACCCACATCATCAATATTAATCAAGCAGGACGTATGGTTTTACCTCCATCAAGAGGGCCCGAACCTGGGTAAAAACATCGTGTCCCTCGTCTCCTGTTACCATCCGCCTAGACGCACAGTTCGGGACCCCCTACCCGAGATCCGCCGGTTTTGACACCGACACCAGGAGTCCGGCCAAAGGTTATAGTCCGGTCATCCGGACACCCCCTAATCCAGGACTCCCTCAGTAGCCCCTCAACCAGGCTTCAATGACGACGAGTCCAGCGCGCAGATTGTCTTCGGCATTGCAAGGCGGATTCCTCCTCCGAATACTTCATAGAAAATTTTGAACACAAGGATAGTGTCCGGCTCTGCAAAACAAGTTCCACATACCACCATAGAGAGAATAATATTTGCACAAATCTAATCTGCTGACGTATTCCGCAGCATGACATCACGCCACGGCCAAGCCTTTATTCGAATCATTTTACTGTCCCTCCTCTGTGCGTTTAGCGAGGCGGTTTCCTTGGCACAGCTTGTAAAAGCAGAGATCGTGTCCCCTTATTCCGGGATTCTCACCAATACGGGCGTGGGTAACCCAATCGTGCCTGTTGGTATGTCTCCTCAATCAAAGGCGAGTCCCAAACGGTCACGGGGAGGGATCTTGGTATTCAACCTCTTTATAAGAGACCAAGGCTCGACTCCTTTCTTTCAATCTCAATCAAATCCGCCCCTCACCTTGAGTTCCAAAACCCAAAGCTCCAGATTCAGGCGCTTCGGACCTCCGACGATGTCCGGCTCCGACCTTTAAGGCCGGTGGACGCCTTCCTCCATTACGGAAGAAGACGTGCTAAAGCTAAGAGATGCCAGGTATCTAACCGCCGAAATCTCGCATAGTCTGCCTGCTCAAGGGTAGGTTATTCCCACTCCCAAGCCTGGTGAGAGCGTGGTGTTCGCATCTCAGTTCCTTCGGCGGCTAGGCTTCCCGACGGACCCCTTCGTGAGGGGGCTCATGTTTTATTACGGGCTGGAATTTCACGACTTAGCTCCGGAGTCCATCCTCCATATCTCATCATTCATTGTCGTGTGCGAGGCCTTCCTCCATATTACTCCTCACTTCGGATTGTGGCTTAAGATCTTCAAAGTAGAGCCGAAGATGATCGAGGGGCAGCACGCAGAGTGCGGAGGTGCTGTTATAAGCAAGAATGCCGACGCTCCATGGTCCGAGGTCTCTTTTCAAGAGGAGTTCAGCTTATGGAAACGAGAGTGGTTTTATATCACAGCTCCCAGGGGCACCATATGGGTGGCGCCACCTGCCTTTCGCTCGGGTCCCCCACCATGGCTAGCGTCATGGGTCAATAAAGGGCTTAACTGGGGGCCGTCCAAGGACGTGCCCTTGTTGCAGGGCCGCATTCGAGATCTCCTAGAAAGAGATATCAATCTGGCTGTAGTGACGCAGGTTATGTTGATTCGCCGCATCCTGCCCTGCAAACGTCGCCCCCTCCGCCTGTGGGAGTTTAATCCGGAAGGACCACGAGCCCTCCAACATTTTGTGGGCGTGACGCCCATGGAGATGTACAAATTGCTCTTTGGATCACAAGCAATGTGTCCGGACTCGTCCGAGGACGCAGGTCTGAGCTGCAATCGCCCGGATACTCAAGTAAGTAGCCCTGTACCCGGACTCGCTATCAGTATATTTATCATAAAATTTCCCTTAAAAGAGATGTCCCTTAAAAAGGAGTGGATAGCGAAAGCAAAGCTAATCAGGTGTCCGGCCCCCCTCCCTGAGACTACGCCGGATCTCGTGTTAACCAGGATGCTGGAGGTTGCGCCTTTGGAAGAAGGCGAAGAGGGGAACAAGGAAGCTACCGCCTCCCCGAAGGAGGCTGTCAGGAAAGGAGGAATCGAGAATTCCTCTAACCAGGGGAAGAAGAGGACCGCCTCTGACGACCCGGAGGCCATGGTCTCAAAGCGGGGGGGGGAATCTTTGTCAGAGGGTCCGGCGCCGGGGGGTGCCTCAGTCGCATTGCGCCCCCAAGGGGATCAGCTCTCCACCAAGCCGTAAGTAAAGAGGGGATTTTAAAATGAGAGACATCCCCGTTCTATTTCTGAGGAAGATAACCGAAATGTTACCTTGTAGTTCAGATCTCAGCCCTTCTCAGCAGAGCTCATCTTCAGGGGATCTTTGTCCGGAGATGATGGAGAGCGGAACGCCTGGGCGACCCTGAGGTGTCGTCCCGGAGGGTTTCTCCGAATCCGGTAGGGCCGGAAGGCGGTCGTGTGGCACCCCAAGGCCCTCCATGTCCGGCCTTCGAAAAAGGACATCGGACGAGTCCGGCACCGTCCGGTGCACGGTCGGGGGGAGCTGAAGGATCTGCTCGGGCGAGCATCTATCTCAGAAGAACACCGTGCGTGGATGGATACGGTGATTGGAAGGATTTCATCCGCGGAGAGCGGGTTGTACATACGCGAAATGTTGTACCTTTTGACAAATCCACATATATAAGATGCGCCCTGTATAGATAGTAGCCCCTGAGACTCTGTGCATTGTAAAAAATCACGACGCGCCGAGGATCATAATCCCAGGTATAATATGTCGCCTTTCCTATGTAGGTGGCGAAGTGTCCGGTGGATAGCCGGACTGATGAATTTGCCGAGCTAAAGCGGCAACTTGACGTGGCAGATGCCGACATCGCGCTTGTCAACAAGCGGCTGGACGAGGCACAAGGTATGTAATTACTCCGAAGACACCTGGTAAGAGGAGCTTGATGCCCGTACCTTACAACATGTGTGCTTGATGCAGATGGTGCCGCTGCCATGGAGAACCTTTGGGCGGAACTTGCCCGAGCCAAGGAGCAAGCCAGGAAAAGCGATGCGGCTGCCTTAAAGGCGGCTGAAGAGCTGAAAGCCAAACAGGCTGCTCACTGCCAAAGCAAGAAGGAAATGGCCGAGATGGCTGTAAAGTTGAAGAATGCTGCTGACCGCTGTAAGCTTCTTGAAAAAGAAGATCGGGTGGCATAGAAGGACCTAGAGAAGGTCACTACCGAGGCCAAGGATACTCGCTCTGTGATGAGAGCTATGAAGGAGGAGCTACGTCAGGCCGGAGATATCACGGCTGGAAAGCCCTTTATGCTGCGGATGAAGTTCGGGGATCCTAAATACACTCCGTTGGACCGGCAGTGGAGTGCGGCGAACACTTATCTGGACTTGGCGGCGAGTGCCACGGACGCGGCCGAACACTTCCACGATCAAAAGGACCATGAAGTGGACAAGCTTTTTTGGTCGCAGTTCCACAATCCAGAGCGCCCACTTCCATTAACCGATCGTTTGGCCGCATGGGCGGAGCTGAATAGGTTATCCGGACTCGCCATGAAGTATGTCGTGAGTCATCTGTGGCCGAAAAGACCTGAGCCAAAGAGTTATTTTAGCTTGGTGCAGCAGTTCCTCGGTGCGGGGCCGCATATTAATGCAATGAAGAGGTCAGCATGCATAGAGGGTGCGCAGATGGCTCTTGCCCGTGTCAAGACATACTGGACGAAGATGAAGGCCATTGCTGTTGCATCCCAAGATTCGGATGAAAGCCGAGTACCTGCCGAGCACTATTTTCAGGAAGTTCTACAGGGCGCTCGTTTAATAGAGACGCAGTGCTCGAAGGATGTTATGTTCGAATAACATGTATTATTGTAAAACAATGTTTCAATGGAATATAAAAGCTTTTTATACTTGTGCCTTCAAGAATTAGAATACCTCCTGTGCGGCCGTTAATGTATATGTGTATATAACATGAAAGATGGCAGTCTTTGGCTTCAACCCCCACGCATATAATGCGGGGGTGTTCGCAGAAGGCGCATTTTCACACTTGATCCAACGTCTTGGTCCTATAAAGGAGGTGATAGCACAGCGAACTAGGCAACCGGACTATAGTGCTTTATCACTTTCACTTAGCCATAGGAGTTTGACAGTGGGGCTACTATATAGCCCCTAGGGGCACCGCGCTCACCCGAATTCGGGGCGCGTGTGTGCCTGGCCGGGAAACGGCCCTTCGTTAATGCGGAGGAATCCTAAAGATTCCGGTGGGTCATCAAGTGGTTGACCAGTCTCACGCCATATCATGACAGTCAGTTTTCGGCTTTCTCTCCTGAGGTGCTCGCCTGGCCGAACCGGGGCACAATTGTAGTAGTTCTCCTAGTGCCGCCTTAGCCGATAGAGCGGAACGTAAGGCAGCAAAACACAAGAGCCGGGTAAACCCAACATTTGACCAAAGACATGATTCAGAGCTGATGCATATAAGGCCAAACTCGCGACGCCAAACACTCCCGAAGGTATTCGGTCTTTATGAAAACGGGCTGAACAATGCCCTTGGTAAGAATCCCCCGGTGTCCAGGTACGCGCAAAATTCTGACGTGGCCACATGCCAAGACGTCAGCCTCCTCCTCGGTTATAACAAGAAACCGGGGGATGTGTATCAAAAAGAGACAGTAAAAAAGGTTTCCGCAGGGTCTTAATCTGAAAAGAATCCTTGGAACGGGTCCCTACTGCATGTCTGCGCCTGTGTCTCCGTTGTGCCGTATCCTGGACGGGTGTAGTATGGTGTTCATCTGTAAAAGAGAGGAACTTAGTTGAAAAAGATCGTGCAAAAATCTATGTTATACTAAATAAACAAAGTATAATTCAGAAAATGGGTAGAATTGAGCTTTATTGTCTCTTGTTGTACACACGCGGAGCCCCTTGTACGGGGGTATGCGGCTAGTAAGCCCTTGTATGTTTACGCCGGACTCGTCTAGCCATGTCCGGGGTCTGAACGACCTGTTTAGGTGCTTTGATGAATGAAGCCGGTTTAGTGTGTGGCTGTCGAGGCAGCTGCACAGTCTTTCGCGCTCGAGGAACACTCGATATTTCCCTTTAATGAGATGATGCCTCGCGGACCGGGCATTTTAAGCGTAAGGGATGCATAATGCGGTATTGCGTTAAAGCGGGCGAAAGCTTCGCGTCCCAGTAGTGCTTGATAGCTACTTGTAAATGGGGCGATGTGGAAGGTTAGCTTTTCGTGGCGGAAGTTGTCGGGGGAGCCGAACATATCTTCTAACAGGAGAGAACCCGTACAATGGGTATGTGGGCCTGGCGTTACCCCTTGAAAGGAAGTGTTGCCATGGCGAATTTTTGTTGGGTTTATCCCCATTTTGCGGATTGTGTCCTGATATAGCAGGTTTAGACCACTGCCGCCGTCCATTAGGACTTGTGTAAAGTGGAGTCCGTCAATTATCAGATCTAATATCAAGGCAGTCCAGCCTGCGTTCCGGATACTTCTAGAGTAATCCTGATGGTCGAAGGTGATTGGTTTTAACAACCAGTGCCTGGGCTCCTCTGGGACAGGCCGTATGGCGCGTGTCTCTATAGGTGCCGCTCTGTTTTCCCCTTTTGTCACGTGAAGTGAGTTTACTGTTTTGACTTCTTGTGGGAACTTCTTTTGTTCTCCGGTGCTCTGCTTGTGGGGTTCGTCGTCGTCCTCGCTTGGTATGTCGAGCCCCTTGTGTTCGGCGTTGAGTTTGCCGGATTGCTTGAAGACCCAACAATCTCTGTGGGTGTAGTTTGCAGGCCTCCCGAGAGTACTGTGGATTTGGCATATTTTGTCCAAGATTTTGTTTAGGTTAGATAGCTCATCCCTGTTATCCTTGAGGGGCAGCATTTTCTAATTCTGCCATGAGCTTTTGAATCCGGCGTTGACTGCCATGCTCTTTGGGTTGTTCCCCTTGGTCCGGCGCTGGTCCTTGCTATGTCGCAGTTTCCCGTTTCTATCCCTAACTTCGGATGTACTTGGGTTGCTGGTACTGCTTCTTGCCAACCAGGTATCCTCTCCTGCGCAAAAGCGGGTCAGGAGGCTTGTTAATGCGGCCATTGTTCTTGGCTTTTCTTGGCCGAGGTGTATGGCGAGCCATTCGTCTCGAACACTATGTTTGAAAGTTGCTAAGGCTTCGGCGTCCGGACAGTCGATATCTGGTTCTTTTTAGTAAGAAATTTGTTCCAGAGTTTCCGGGCTAACTCTCCGGGCTGTTGATTTATATGACTTAGATCGTCTGCATCCGGAGGTCAGACATAGGTCCCTTGAAAATTTGCCCGAAAAGCATCCTCGAGCCCTTCCCAACTTCCGATGGTGTTTTCGGGAAGGCTTTTAAGCCAATGCCGGGTTGGCCCTTTGAGCTTGAGGCGTAAGTATTTTATGGCATGGAGGTCATCTCCTCTAGCCATGTGTATGTGGAGGATATAATCCTCAATCCAGACTCCAGGGTCTGTTGTTCCGTCGTATGCCCCTATGTTTATGGGCTTGAATCCCGCTGGAAATTCGTGGTCCAGCACCTCATCGGTGAAGCATAGGGGGTGTGCGGCACCCCTATATTTGGGTGTGTCGTGATGTTAGGATACTTGTTGCATTGCATTGCTTACTAGAGCTTGCTTTCTTGGCCCGTAGATAGATCTGGCTGGGCCGTCTTTTTGATGCAAATCCTTGCGCGGATCGCGTGCCGGCTTGTGTACGGCGCCATTTGCCGCTCTATGTTGGCCATGGGGTTGTTTATCCGACCGGGTGGCTTCCTTATTTTTTGATTGCAGGGGCTCTAAGGGCTCCTCATCAAATTCCGGCACTAATTTTCGCTTTCGATAGCTCTTTGTGTGGCGACTGTCGCCGTATTTTTCTGCCGTGTTGAGTACTTTGCCCCATCTAATTCTGAGTGCATCTTCCACTGTTTTGAGCTTCCGCTTCTGCTTTTTCAGGCTACGTGTAGTGGCGACGAGCCTTTTGTGGAGGTTCTTCTGCTCCTGCAACTTGTCCGGCGTGAGGTCGTCCGGACTATTATCTTCCCCGGGGACGGGTTGTTCGGTTTGTTTATCCAAGTTGCCCTGTTCGGATGGTTGCTCGATGGCATGTTCGTCGTCCGCCAGTTCGCCCTGCTCTGTGGCTGGGTCTGTATGGCTGCTGTCGAGGTGGGGTTTGGAGCGGCGCTTACGCTACTGCTTTGACTGCTTTCCGAGGGAAGGATCCCTTGTTGTGTCCCTTTGTTCCTTGTCGTCTTTTCTTTTAGGTGTGTCCACCATGTATACATCGTGAGATGAGGTGGTTGTCTGGTGCCCTATAGGCGCTGGTTCCTGTTCGTCTCCTACATCGTCGTCCATACTGTTGATGTCTTCAGAGTCGAAGTCGAGCATGTCAGTTAAATCATCGACAGTGGCTACGAAGAGGGTGGTGGGTGGGATTTGAATTTCTTCGTCATCCGCATCCCACCTTTGTTGACCATAGTCCGGCCAGGGCTCTCCTAATAAAGAGAGAGACTTTAGTGAATTCAGAATGTTGCCGAATGGCGAGTGTTGAGAGATGTCCGCGGCGGCAAACTCCATGATTGGCGCCCAATCGGGTTTGATCGGCAGGGGCGCGGAAGGTTCGGAGTCCGGAGAGGAGTCCGGCACCTTGGATTTACGAGCTTCGCAAAGGACAAGGCTGGTGTTCAGCTTGATCGCCATAGAGATTGCAGCCCCCGAGGCGGTGTCCAGCCACCCGTCCTCGATTGGCGCAGTCGGCTCCGAGCTAAGGGTCGGAGTGGACACTGGGGCGGCCTCCTGGGCACTGTTCTGCGGCAGAGCTAGATCATGCCCATCGTGATAGTGCGGCGCGCTCGGCTGTGGCTCGAACCCGTCGAAGATCAAGTCTCCGCGGATGTCAGCCGTGTAGTTCACACTTCCAAATCTGACCTGATGGCCAGGGGCGTAGCTTTCGATCTACTCCAGATGGCCAAGCGAATTGGCCCGCAGTGCAAAGCCGCCGAATACGAAGATCTGTCCGGGGAGAAAAGTCTCACCCTGGACCGCATCGTTGTTGATGATCGGAGGAGCCATCGAGCCTAAAGATGACGACACAGAGAAACTCTCAATGAAAGCACCAATGTCGGTGTCAAAACCGGCGGATCTCGGGTAGGGGGTCCCGAACTGTGCGTCTAGGCGGATGGTAACAGGAGACAAGGGACACGATGTTTTTACCCAGGTTCGGGCCCTCTCGATGGAGGTAAAACCCTACTCCTGCTTGATTAATATTGATGATATGGGTAGTACAAGAGTAGATCTACCACGAGATCAGAGAGGCTAAACCCTAGAAGCTAGCCTATGGTATGATTGTTGTTTGTCCTACGGACTAAAACCCTCCGGTTTATATAGACACCGGAGAGGGCTAGGGTTACACAGAGTCGGTTACATTGGGAGGAGATCTACACATCCGTATCGCCAAGCTTGCCTTCCACGCCAAGGAAAGTCCCATCCGGACACGGGACGAAGTCTTCAATCTTGTATCTTCATAGTCCAGTAGTCTGGCCAAAGGTTATAGTCCGGTCATCCGGACACCCCCTAATCCAGGACTCCCTCAATAGGCCCTTCGCAGAGGGAAGCAGAGGTTGTCATGCACTTTTATGGTTGGATGCACAAAATCTTAATGCCAAAGAACGTCACTTTATATTGTCGCTTGTGATAAATACCTTTATTATGCAGTTCATCGCTTTTATTTCTTCCATATCACAAGTTCGTATAAAGCTTATTTTCTTCACACTAATAGATCATACATACTTAGAGATCATTTTTTATTGCTTGCACCGATGACAACTTACTTGGAGGATCTTACTCAATCCATAGGTAGGTATGGTGGACTCTCATGGCAAAACTGGTTTAAGGGATGTTTGGAAGCACAAGTAGTATTTCTACTTGGTGCAAAGAATTTGGCTACCATGAGAGGGAAAGGCAAGATCAACATGTTGGATGGTCCAAGACAATATAACTTCTATTCAGAAATAAGAAAACATAACCCATTAAGTTATCTTCCTTGTCCAACATCAATTTTTTAGCATGTCATATTTTAATGAGTGATCACAATTACAAAGATGTCTAAGATAGTGTATTTATATGTGAAATCTCTCTTCCTTCAATATTTTTTCATGAATTGTTCAAGTGACCAATACTGTGTTTGCTATTCAATAAATTTACCACCTATACTTATTATGTGTGAAGTCATTACTCCCCATGGTTTAAGCATATGAAACATATATAAATTCAGATTTATGATATTCAATTCATTCAACCATTTACTCATAGGATATACGTGAAGCACGTGAGTAAATGTCAAACTACTCCAGAAAGATATAAGTGAAGGACAATGAGTAGTCAGATAATTAACTAGCCATGGGAGTATTCTCTCTCGTTCAAGATTTCAGATCCAATGGTTTTATTCAAACAGCAAGTAAAATTGAAAATACGCTCCAAGCAAAACACATATCATGTGGCGAATAAAAATATAACTCCGAGTAAGGTATACCGAGGGTTTTGAAGACGAAAGAGGGGATGCCTTTCGGGGCATCCCCAAGCTTAAGCGATTGAGTCTTCCTTGATTATTACCTTGGGGGTGCCTTGGGCATCCCCAAGCTTAGGGTCTTTCCATTCCTTATTCTCCTCAAAACGATATCTCACCCAAAACTTGAAAACTTCAATCACACAAAACTTAACGAAACTTTGTGAGATGAGTTAGTATGATAAAGAGTAAATCATTCACTTGGGTACTGTCAAGACAAGATTCATAAATGTTCTCACATAATGGCTACTGTACCATATCATTTCTACAATTTATATTGAGCAATATAAGCCATAGAAACTAGAAATCAAGCAAACTATGCATTGAAAACAGAATCTGTTAGAAATAGAACAGTCTGTAATGATCTGAACAGAAACCATACTTATGCTACTCCAACAACTCTGAAACATTAGGAAAACCTAGGAAATTTGTATATCAATCTTGTGTAAAAATTTCAGATCAAAAGCACGCTTCTGTGATTCTTTTTATATTCTGGCAATGAGTGCAAAATTTTCTGCTTTTCAGCAAGATCAAATCAACTATCACCGTAAGCTATTCCAAAGGTCTTACTTGGCACTTTATTGAAACAAAAGCTATATTACATGATTACTACGGTAGCTTAATCATGTGAACACACAAAAACAGTAAGGATAAATATTGGGTTGTCTCCCAACAAGCGCTTTCTTTAATGCCTTTCTAGCTAGGCATGATGATGTCAATGATGCTCATATGAAAGATAAGAATGAAAACACAATGAGAGCATCATGAAGCATATGACTAGCACATTTAAGTCTAACCCACTTCCTATGCATAGGAACTTTGTGAGCAAACAATTTATGGGAAAGAGAATCAACTAGCATAGGAAGGCAAAACAAGCATAACTTCAAAACTTTAAGCACATAGAGAGGAAACTTGATATTATTGCAATTCCAATAAGAATATATTACTCCCTCATAATAATTTTTAGTAGCATCATGAATGAATTCAATAGTGTAACCGTCACAGAAAGCATTCTTTTCATGATCTACAAGCATAGAAATTTTACTACTCTCCACATGAGCAAAATTCTTCTCATTCGGAATAGTGGGAGAAAACTCAACAAAATAACTATCATGTGAGGCATAATCCAATTGAAAATTAAAATCATGATGACAAGTTTCATGGTTAACATTATCCTTTATAGCATACATGTCATCACAATAATCATCATAGATAGTAACTTTGTTCTCATAATCAATTGGAACCTCTTCCAAAATAGTGGAATCATTACTAAATAAAGTCAAGACCTCTCCAAATCCACTTTCATAAATATCACACTAAGATTCAACACCCTCCAAAATAGTGGGATCATTACTTCCTAAAGTTGACACTCTTCCAAACCCACTTTTGATGATAGTCTTATTCATACTCCAAAAGATATAAGTGAAGTTCATGGAGCATTCTACAATTAATATATATTAACCAATATCCAAGCTCAAAATATATAAGTAAAGCACACGAAGCATTTTATAAAACCGTAATCAAAAGATTTAAGTGAAGCACAAAGAGCATTCTATAAGGTCATACTCAAAAGATATAAGTGAAGCACATGAAGCATTCTATAAATAAATGAATGCTATATCATACTAGCATGGTTCTTAAATAAAAAGAAAAACACAAAGGACACAAATCATGTGAAAAAAACAAAAACCGAGGTATACCAATAATTGTTGAAGAAGAAAGATGGGATGCCAACCGTGGCATCCCCAAGCTTAGACGCTTGAGCATCCTTGAAATATTTACTTGAGGTGCCTTGGGCATCCCCAAGCTTGAATTCTTGCCTCTCTTTATTCTTCTCACATCGGTAACTCCTCGTTCTTTGAACACTTCATCCACACAAAAGTTAACAAAAACTTTGTGAGATCCGTTAGTATAATAAAGCAAATCACTACCTTTAGGTACTGTTGTAAACTCATTCCAATTTAATATTAGCATTATATCTACTGTATTCCAACTTCACCATGGTTCATACCCCCCGATACAACCCATAGATTCCTCAAAATAAGTGAACCACACATAGAAAACAGAATCTATCAAAAACAGGACAGTTTGTAGTAATCTGGAAACTTCGTATACTTCTGTAACTCCAAAAATTCTAAAAAATTAGGACAATCTAAACAAATTGTATAGAAGTACTGTGCAAAAAGTTTCAGACCCGTTTGACTTTCCAGTAAAAAATGTAAATCCATGCGCTACAGCCAAAATTTCTGTTTTTGCATCGCACATAGTAAACAAGCAATCTAATCATCCTAAAACCAAAGCTTGGCACATTATTTTTATAATACAATGGATATATACAAGGGGATAATTATTTCTGAGAAACTTCCATGAAAAATTCTACATTGTTTCCATGAGCATGAACAGAAGTGTTCAAGGTCGGCCCTCATTTCTCCAATGCATAACTTTCCAATCACTTCTCTTTTTGAAAAAGTTTTTAAGCATAAGAGGCAAGTAAAAAAATTGTATTTTCATTTTTAAATTTTTTGTTTGTTTCGCCCACAACTAAACAAAACAAAAAGGAAAACAAAAACTACTTAGTGAAGAAAGCAAACAAGCATACACAAAAATATCAACCCCACGCTATTGCTCCCCGACAACGGCGCCAGAAAAGTGCTTGATAATCCCCAAGTGCAGGGAATCATCGTAGCAATTTCCAAAGGTGGAAGTGATAAGCATGGAGTGTCGAACCCACAAGGAGCTAAATGTAAGATAAATATTCTCTCAAGTCCTATCTGCCACTGATAAGACTCTACGTACACCGAATGTCTGCTTCCAACTAGAAACGAGAAATAAAACTATGTTGTGGGTATGAAGAGGATAACTTTGCATGATATCAGAGAGCTAAAATATAAAAGTAGGTGTTATTATCATAATCATAAAGTTAGAATATATTACTTAAGAATTATAAATAGCGAGTGTGGAATAATGATGGGTCGGTGTTTGCAATTGTCCTAAGAAATTGTTAACAAGATCGGTAATCATTATTGCAATTTCATATGAGGGAGAGGCATGAGCTAGCATACTTTCTCTACTTGTATCATATGCACTTATGATTGGAACTCTAGCAAGCATCCGCAACTACTAAAGATCATTAATGTAAAACCCAACCATAGCATTAAAGTGTCAAGTCCTCTTTATTCCCATACGCCATGACCCACTTATCTGTGTTTGTGTTTCAATCACTCATGCAACACAGACAATAAGCAAACCATGAACATATTACAAACCCTACAGCGGGGATCCCTCACGCTTGCGCGACACGGAGGGCACCATAGGACAACACCAATAATAAAACATGCAACTCAAACCAATCTAGATCATCAATCAACCCAAAGACAAAGGAAATCTAATCAAAACATCATAGGATGGCAACACATCATTGGATCATAAAGCACCATGTTCAAGTAGGTGATTACAGCAGGGTGTGGGATAGTGGACCGCTGAGAAAGAGATGAGGATGGTGATGATGATGGTGATGGTGATGAAGATGATCACCGCGGCGATGATTCCCCTCCCGATCGCACTCTAACGCCATTGAGAGAGAGGAGGAGAGGTTCTCCCCCTGGTGCTTCCTCCTCCATGGCCAGCCCCTGGATGGAGAGAGGTTCTCCCTCGGTCCTTGGCCTTCATGGCGATGATGGACCCTCCGAGATCCTCCCCCATGGCCTCCGGTGATGATGGGCCCCTCAGATAGGGTGTCGGAGAGGGCCTAGATTTATTTCTCATGGTTCTGGAGACTTGCGGCAGCGGAACTTCCAATCCACCACTTGTTCTGGGTTTTTTAGGATTTATAGTGGGGGTTGGCGTTGGTTTCACATCATGGGGGCCCACGAGGAGTCCACGAGGTAGGGGGCGTGCCCTAGGGGGGCGCCCTCCACCCTCGTGGTGGCCTCGGGACTCCCCTTCGGTAGATTTTCATTCCAGTATTTTATATATTTTCCAAAAATATTCTTCATTGACTTTTAGCGAATTCCGAGAACTTCTATTTCTGCACAAAAACAACACCACGGTAGTCCTGCTAAAGACAGCGTCAGTCCGGGTTAGTTCTAATCAAATCATACCAAAATCATGTAAAAATATTATAAACATGGCATGAATAGTTCATAAATTATAGATATGTTGGAGACGTATCAGCTATGGATCTACGATCAATGGGAACAAGGGACAATGAACACGGTATTTACCCTGGTTCGGGCCCTCTCTCGAAGAGGTAAAACCCTACGTCCTGCTTGACTGTATTTGATGTATGGTATGGTTACAGAGTATATCTACCTCGAGATCAGGCGAGCTAAACCTTAAAGTGATGAGGTGATGGATGTAGCTCTCGCCCTAAAGCCCCTAAACCCTCTAGTTTATATAGACACCAGTCGGGTTAGGGTTACATTCAACAGGTTACAATGAAGGAAAGATCATGCTAATCTTGACTTGGAGGGCACACCACGTCTGAAGATCTCCTTCCGGTCACCGGTCTGCATTCTAGCTTGTTCCTATTATGGCCCATCAGTCCGACCCATACATGGTAAGTCGACGACCAACCCCTTAGTCCAGGACTCCCTCACCAGGCGCAACTATGAGCATTAGTAAGGAACACATCAATAACATGCATATCCAATATACCTATGTCCACTTTGCCATCATTCTTATTTGCCAAGTACTTGGGGCAGTTCCGCTTCTAGTGACCATTTCCCTTGAAGTAGAAGCACTCAGTTTCAGGCTTGGGTCTAGCTTTGGGCTTCTTCATGGGAGCGACAACTTGCTTGCCATTCTTATTGAAGTTCCCTTTCGTTCCCTTGCCCTTTTTCATAAACTGGTGGTCTTGTTAACCATCAACACTTGATGCTCTTTCTTGATTTCTACTTCCGTGGCCTTAAGCATTGCGAAGAGCTCGGGAATTGTTTTCTCCATCCCTTGCATATAGCTCATCACGAAGCCTTTGTAGCTTGGTGGTAGTGACTAAAGAACTCTATCAATAACACTCTCAGCTAGAAGATCAATTTCCAACTCAGTCAAGTGGTTGTGGTACCCAGGCATTCTGAGTATGTGTTCACTGACAGAATTGTTCTCCTCCATCTACAGCTAAAGAACTTGTCTAAGGCTAATGGTAACAAGAGGCAGGGGACACGATGTTTTACCCAGGTTCGGGCCCTCGCGATGGAGGTAATACTCTACTTCCTGCTTGATTGATCTTGATGATATGAGTATTACAAGAGTTGATCTACCACGAGATCGTAGAGGCTAAACCCTAGAAGCTAGCCCATGGTTATGATTCTTGTTGGCCTACGGACTAAACCCTCCGGTTTATATAGACAAAGGAGGGGGCTAGGGTTACACAGAGTCAGTTACCGAGAAGGAAATCTACATATCCGAATACCCAAGCTTGTATTCCACGCAAAGGAGAGTCCCATCCGGACACAGGACGAAGTCTTCAATCTTGCATCTTCATAGTCCAACAGTCCGGCCAAAGTATATAGTCCAGCTATCCGAGGACCCCTTAATCCAGGACTCCCTCAGTAGCCCCTGAACCAGGCTTCAATGACGATGAGTCCGACGCGCAGATTGTCTTCGGCATTGCAAGGCGGGTTCCTTCTCCGAATACTCCGTAGAAGATTTAGAACACAAGGATCGTGTCTGGCTCTGCAAAACAAATTCCACATTCCACCGTAGAGAGTACAATATTCCACAAATCTAATCTGCTGACAGCTTTTTATATCACACCAGAGTCTGGTCATTATTCGAACCGTTTTACACAACCAGCTACTGCACGTAATGCGAGGTGGTTTCCTTGACACGTCTTGTCAAAACAGAGATCGTGTCCCCTTATCACGGGATTCTCATCAATACGGGTATGGGTAACCCAACCACGCCATCAATCAAGGCACTTGGGAAATAAGCGATTTTAATGGGCAAGTGGGGAGGCGCACAGTTTCTACCGCCTTTATAAAGAGATAAGGATTCTCCTCTTTCACCCACGCCTCCTTCCTTCTTCGCTCATCCATTCTCGCACGCTCGAGCTCCAGCGCCCCAGTTCTCACCTTCTCCGCACAGCCAAACATGTCCGGAGCGGGAGGCAAGTGGATGGCCTCCTCCGTCATGGACGAGGACATTACGAAGCTCTGGGCGGCCGGATACTTGGCCGCAGACATCGCGCTCCGGCTCCCGGACGCAGGGCAGATCATTCCGACTACGGGGCCCTATGAGAGGGTCGTGTTCCCCGCCCACTTTGTCTGCGGACTAGATTCCCCCTCCACCCATTTTTCCGCGGGCTCATGTTCTATTGCGGGCTGGATTTTCATGATCTGACCCCTAATTTCATCCTCAACATCTCGGCGTTTATCATTGTGTGCAAGGCTTTTCTCCGCATCAGGCCACACTTCGGCCTGTGGCTAAAGATCTTCAACGTGAAGCCGAAGATAGTGGTCGTCCAGTAGGCGGAGTGTGGAGGCGCCATGGTGGGCAAGATGCCCAGTGTCACCTGGCTCGAAGGCTCCTTTGTGGAGACCTTGAAGGTATGGCAATCATGGTGGTTCTACATCACCGAGCCGCGCGACGCCAACTGGGTGGCGGCCCCTGAATTCCGATCCGACATCCCCATGCGGCTCACCTCCTGGAAGAAGAATGGCCTAGCCTGGGGCATGTCTGCGGAGCTGACCAGACTCCAGAACTGCGTCAAAAACATGATAACCAAGAAGATCAAGCTTGTCAACGTGGTCCAGGTCATGCTATTTCACCGGATTCTCCCGTGTCAAAGACGGGCATTCAACCTGTGGGAGTTCGACGCGGCCCAACACCAGACACTGCAAGAGCTCTTCGACATGATGCACAAAGACATCTGGAAGGTGTTGTTCAAGGCCAGCGAAGTTCCTCCTCCCACCACCGAGGACCGCGGACTCAGCGCCAAGCGCCACGCCAATGCGGTAAGCATTCTACATTTCGCAAGATGTGTCTTTCCTCAGTATATTCGTGGGAGGAACTTAAGCCACCGTACTGATCTAACATGATTATGTGGCGACGGCGGAGCGGATCGACTGTCCGGCTCCGTTGCCTGAAGATCCAGCAACCGCTCTCCTGACAGAGATGTTGGTTTCGACGTCTTATGAGGTGTCGGAGAAGAAGGCCAAGAAGAAGGCCACGGGGACCAGGAAAAGTCTCCGGTGCAAGGTGGTGTCGGACTCATCGTCCAAAGACACCGAGGCGCACTCCTCCAACGACAATGAGGAGGAGGAAGAAAAAAAACCCTCTCCCCCAAACAGAGGGGGAGAAGAAAAGGAAGGCCGCCCCTTCCAGGAGGCCTAAGGGTCCAAGAAGGGAAGGACCCTCCCTCCGGACAACTCCACAACCGCTGCCTACAGCAAGGAGGAGTGGCTACCAAGGGCCAAGCCCCTAGCGAAGTCGTAAGTATTCGGATGCCATAATACTTCTTGCATGTTTTAGCTTTATGGCTTCTTATTATGTCAAGATTTGCTCGTGCAGTCTGTCCAAAGACCACATCGACTTATCCTCCTCGGATGTGTCCTTGAGCTCGTCGGAGATGAACAACTATTCGCTCCCGACGGCTTCCACTCCCTGGCCCGCGGATGACACCGAGGTGTTATCTCAGACGATATCGAGCCAGGAGGTGGTAGTCCTGGAGATGCCTCAAGGCGAGACTCCCGATGCCGGGCTCGTGGGGGGGCTGCAGCAGGCTTGGCCCCCAGCCGGATACTGCGCCGGAACCTCCAGTGGTTCCGGATTCAGGCAGGCAGCCCCCCGCCAAGGGGGGCGAGCCGTCTGTGCCGATGACCCCTGTCTATCCAGAGGCATCAAATAACTTGGTGGAAGCGCTTCAGAGTGCTTCCCTTGATGAAGGACACTGTACTCTTATGAGTACGGTTATTGTGAAGGTTCAGTCCGCCAAAAGCGGATTGACCGAAGCCTGCGCCAGCCTCCTGACAGGCTTTGAGGTAAGTAATTTAAATTATGAGAAAGTATCACAGTGTAGACAGTAGCCCCTGATGCTATGTTTGGTGTTCGAGAAGAGAAGCCGAACAGAGGATCAAATATTATTCCCAGGAGTCTAATCATATTATGTCTATGTGAATTAGCAGGCGTCGCTGCTGGCCACCGCCGCTGCCACTACGGAGGTCTCCGGACTGAGTCAGAGCCTGGGGCAGGCCGAAGAAGAGCTCGGCCTCGTGAACAGGCAGCTCGAGGAGAACAAAGGTAAGCAATACCCCGTATGAATGTTATATAAAGGAAAAAATCGTTGATGCTAATAGAAGCATGATAAATTTTACTAGGGGCTACGACCGAAGTGGTGGCCCTTAAGAAGGCGCTGTCTGAGGCCAAAAACAAAGCGGCCAAGGAGCGCACCGAGCGCGAAAAACAAGAGGCTCGGGTTGATGAGGTCTAGCAAGAGCTCCAGGATTTCGTCAAAAAATTTGAATCCTTGGAGCGTGACTCCAAGACACAAGAGTCGGGGCTTGCGAAGGCCCGTTAGAGCGCACAAGACGCCAAAGTAGAAGCCCAGAAGGCCCTCCAGGAAATTGAGGCGGCCAAGAAGATAGCTGCGGGTAAGGCTTTCATTATGCAAAGCAAGCATGTGGAGGAGACTTTCCTTTTACCTATCCAAATTCGGAGCTCTCCAGGAGCCTTGACAGATCTGCCGCGCAGCATCTCTGATGCCGCCAAGTTCTACCGGGCTGGGGGGAGCTCGACGGATAAGCTGTTTGGTCCCAGTATATTGGGGCCGAGCATCCGATGCCCATGAGCGACTAGCTGAAGCAACTGGTCAAACTGCACAGAGCGGCCGAACTGGCCATGAAGGACTTCATAGTCCGGCTGTGGCCTGGCGAGCCCCTGCCCAACAGCTACTTCGTCCTTGTCAAGCGGATGGTGAATGCATGTCCGCGCCTGGAAGTCGTTAGGCGGTCCGTCTGCATTGAGGGTGCACACAGGACCTTGGCCCGTGCGAAAGTGCACTGGGGGAAGATGGACGCCGAGAAGCTGGTGACAGAGGGGCCGCCGAAGGGCAAGGAGCATTGCCACCCCGAACAGTACTATGACAATGTGATTAAGGGTGCCTGCCTTGTGGCAGATCAATGTACTAAGGATGTGATATTTGAATGAATGTACTCATGTCATCCTGTATTATGAAAACCAGTTCATGTGCGCTATGTAGCGCTTGTTAATTTAAAATATTACCTTCTGTGCGGCCGTTTTTTAAAAAATCTTGAGAGTTGGCCAGTCGTCAGCTTCCGCCGCCATGAAACTAGTACTGGGGTGTTCGGGATAAATATAAACACTCTTTATCCAAGTTTTTGGTCCTTTTAAGGAGGTGTTTAGCGCCACTAACGAGGCAATCGGACTATACGGCTTTATCGCCCTCACTTAGCCATAGAAGTCTACAATTTTAAATTTTGGCGAAGCCCCAAGTATCCGGAAAGCCGGACTCGAGGCGCTATACACGCCTAAATCGGACGAGGCCGATTCCTCGCCTGAAGCGAAAAAAATCGTTAAGAATTTGAGACCTCTCGAACAGCGACCAGCTCTCGCCTTATCATGACAGTCAGTTTTCGGCTTTCTCTACTGAGGTGCTCGTCCAGAAGAACCGGGACACAATCGCAGTAGTTCTCCCTGCGCTACCTTAGCCGATATAGCGGAACGTAATGTAACGCCCCGAGACTGATGTGCCAGGTGTCGTTCAGTTATTCGTTGTTGTTGTCTTGTCATTGGCTTGCGTGTTGCATTTCATCATGTCATCATGTGCATTGCATCATCATGTTTTCAAAACTTGCATCCGTCCGGGTTCCCCCGTTCTTTCCGTTGTCTGTTCTGAGCCCAGACACACTTGCACGCGCCCGTGGCATGTCCGAAATAGTATTTTATAAGTGGCCGGAAAATGTTCTCGGAATGGGATGAGAGTTGACGTGCGGTCTTATTATAGTGTAGGTAGACCGCCTGCCAAGTTTCATCGCGTTCAGAGTTCGTTTGATAGCCCAACCGTTAAACTATAGCGGCATTATAGCCGGTCTAACGTCGGACGTTTTCGGTCTCCGGAAATAGTCGCCGGGCCTCCCTCTCTTCTCTTCTCTCAGCCCGAGACCGTCCGCACAACTCACTACCTCTCACCACCAGGCCCTACCTAACCTCTCTCGTATGCCCGCGGACCTCCTCGCGCGCGCGTCCGAAAGTTGTCCCGGACCCGACTCGGACAGTCGTTACCACTATGTCCGGATCTTCTCCAAACATCTACAAAACGTCTCCGTTTTGTTAATTGGACTTCCTACCCTATTTTTTTCTCGACCGCTCGATTTATTTGGAGGGACGGTTTAGCCCCTAAATGTCTTCCTTTTCCTTTTTATATATATACTCCTAGTGCTCTTTGGACAAAACCCTAAAACCGAGGGCCCTTGTCCCATCCTCCCAGCCGCCGCCGCCAGTCCTCTTTCACCTCGGGATCCATCCCGATCCATCTGCCCAATCCTCTCGCGCAGTCATTTCCAGCCAACCAATCCCACCGAGGCCCTGGATCCAGCTGTCCCGCAGCGACCACGAGCCAGCCTCGCCGGAGCCCGGCAGGAGCACGAGCTCCCTCGTCCTCGTCCCCGTGCCGCAAGCAGCAGCAGATCCAGCGCAACTGTGCCCGGACGTCTCTGGCAAAGCTCCAGGCCGGCCCCCTCACCTCCATCCCCGTGCTCACCCGACGCCCGAGCGAGGAGCTCCCCTTGGCCCTCCTCGATCTGCGAGCCACGCCTGCATCCCGTCGGTGCAGCGACGCCGTGCCCGAGCCTCCCGTCGCCAAGGGGCACGAGCTCCTTTGCCTCGCTGCCACGCCAACCCGAGTGGCAGCCCAGCCGGTCATCTCCGCCGCTGCCGAGCCTCAGGACAGCTCCGCCGCTCTCCTCTTCATATCCCTGCCTCTCCCTTACCTCTCTCCTCTCCCCTGCAGTGCTCCTCGCCGCCACCGCCATGGAGTTCGTCGTTGGCTCCCTGCTGCCGCCCTGCTCCGACGATGGATCCGGCGGGATCCGGCCCCCACCGCCCGGATCCTTCCATCTCCGATGGGATCCGCCTCCCTCCTTCGCCGGAGACACGCCAAGCCATCGCCGTCGTCCCGATCCGCGCGGAGGAGCGCCGCCGAACACCTGCCTCTGCCTGCGTCCTCTGCTTCTTCCAGGATGAGGCGCCCGCTCGCCCGCTCGTCCTCGAGCGTTGACCGTGCCCCCTTCTCCTTCTCGTTCGATCGAGTCAAGACCCAAGCCCAGCCGCGCCAGGCTCCAGCTGGCCCGCGTCCGACCTCCCCAACCGGCCTCGACTCGGCCTCCGTCCTCTTCATTTTGGGCCTCGCCTCCGGCCCAGTGCAGCGCGCCAAGGCCCAGTGCCGCTTCGGCCTGCCCTCTCTCCGCGCGCCAGCGTGCCCCCTGCCAGGCCGCTCCTGCTACCGGGCCAAGCCCAGGGGTGAGCCGAACCCCAGCGCCCCCTCCTCTTGTTTTTTTTACTCTTGTTGGGCTGCCCAGTGCACTATTCAGATTCGGCCCGATTCATGTTTTTTTCCTGCAGAACGATTTGTCCAATTATTCCAGGGATTGCCAGTTTTACAGATTAGACCCTCATGTTCATGCATTTAATAACTCAAGAACCGTGCATCGGATTAAAATGTTTCATATATGAAACTTGCTCAGAATTTTGTGTAGATTAATAATATCCAACTTTCATCTATATTTAAAATGTTAAAAATGTTGTTTGCATTAATTTTCTCCTATGCCATGCTAAAATGCTTTATTTCATAACTAAATAACTGTAGCTCCGAATTAAATAAACTTTATATGTAAATGGGGTAGAATTTTGCCTAGTTTAACATGGTGGCCTTACTTTGCATGTTTAACAACCCTAAAATCGTGTTTAGGGCAGAACAGGACCAAACCTAATTTATGCTCATGAGGAGTTTCCGGAATTGTTGTTCGTTGCTTCCGGCCTCATTTAAACTTGACTAGATAGGTAGTTTTACTTTGCTTCACCTCTTGCCATGTTAATCAACATTTAATATTGTTGAGTACATAAACGAGATCAAACTAAATAACGTGTCGTGGTGTTTCATCAATATGCAACTCGTTGCGTATTGAGCTCCACTTAATTTGTAGTGTTGTTTGTTGCACTTTGCCATGCCATGCTTCATTAAACCGGACATGCATCATACTCGTTTGTGCATCATGCCATGTTGATGTGTGGGTTGTTTACTATGTTATGTGCTTCTTTTCCGATGTTTGCTTCTTCGGGTTGGTTCCGATAACGTCGAGGTTGTGAGGATCCATTCGTCTACGTCCGTTTGTCTTCTTCATGGACTCGTTCTTCTTCCTTGCGGGATTTCAGGCAAGATGATCATACCCTCGAAATCACTACTATCTTTGCTATGCTAGTTTGCTCGCTCTTTTGCCATGCCAATGCTACGATGCCTACCACTTGCTTGTCAGCCACCCAAATTGCCATGTTCAACCTCTAACCCACCATGTCCTAGCAAACCGTTGATTGGCTATGTTACCGCTTTGCTCAGCCCCTCTTATAGCGTTGTTAGTTGCAGGTGAAGATTGAAGTTTGTTCCTTGTTGGAACATGGAGATATTGTTCCTTGTTGGAACATGTTTACTTGTTGGGATATCACAATATATCTTGCTTAATTAATGCATCTATATACTTGGTAAAGGGTGGAAGGCTCGGCCTTATGCCTGGTGTTTTGTTCCACTCTTGCCGCCCTAGTTTCCGTCATATCGGTGTTATGTTCCCGGATTTTGCGTTCCTTACGCGGTTGGGCTATTATGGGAACCCCTTGACAGTTCGCCTTAAGTAAAGCTCTTCCAGCAATGCCCAACATTGGTTTTACCATTCGTCACCTAGCCTCTTTTTCCCTTGGGTTTCGCGGACTCAAGGGTCATCATTATTTTACCCCCCGGGCCAGTGCTCCTGTGAGTGTTGGTCCAACCTGTCAGCTGCCGGTGGCCACCAGGGGCAACTCTGGGTTGGCCTACCCGTACCTTAGACAATCTGAGTGTGCCCTGAGAAAGAGATATGTGCAGCTCCTATCGGGATTTGTCGGCACATTCGGGCGGTGTTGCTGGTTTAGTTTTACCCTGTCGAAATGTCTTGTTGTACCGGGATACCGAGTCTGATCGGAATGTCTCGGGTGGAGGTCTATTCCTTCGTTGACCGTGAGAGCTTGTGATGGGCTAAGTTGGGACACCCTGCAGGGATTTGAACTTTTGAAAGCCGTGCCCGCGGTTATGGGCAGATGGGAATTTGTTAACGTCCGGTTGTAGAAAACCTGAAGTTGACCTTAATTAAAATACATCAACCGTGTGTGTAACCGTGATGGTCTCTTTCCGGCGGAGTCCGGGAAGTGAACACGGTGTTGGAGTTATGCTTGACGTAGGTAGTCCAGGATCACTTCTTGATCATACCTTTATCGACCGTGCTTTGCCTTCTCTTCTCGCTCTCATTTGCGTATGTTAGCCACCATATATGCTAGTCGCTTGCTGCAGCTCCACCTCATTACTCCATCCTTCCTATAAGCTTAAATAGTCTTGATCTCGCGGGTGCGAGATTGCTGAGTCCCCGTGGCTCACAGATACTTCCAAAAACCAGCTTGCAGGTGCCGTTGAGTCCGTGCAGATGACGCAACCAAGCTCAGGAGGAGCTCGATGAAGATCTTGTCCTTTGTATTGTTTCCGTTCTAGTTGATCAGTAGTGGAGCCCAGTTGGGGTCGATCGGGGACCTTTGTCGCATTTGGGGTTCTTCTTTTATTTTGGTTCCGTAGTCGGACCTTGATTGTATCTGGATGATGTAATGCTTTATTCATGTAATTGTGTGAAGTGGCGATTGTAAGCCAACTATGTATCTTTTTCCTTTATGTATTACATGGGTTGTGTGAAGATTACCTCACTTGCGACATTGCTTTCAATGCGTTTATGCCTCTAAGTCGTGCTTCGACACGTGGGAGATGTAGCCGCATTGAGGGCGTTACAAGTTGGTAATCAAAGCCTTCCCCGACCTTAGGAGCCCCACTGCTTGATCGTTTTTAGCGGCCGAGTTGTGTCTAGAAAAAAAATGTTTTGAGTCATTTAGGAATTATATATCGGAGAGTTTAGGAATTCTTTTTACTCCTCAGTCCCTTCATCACTCTTGCAAGGCATCCTGACGTAGAGTTTTGACTTTTCTCTTCTCAAATTTCACTAAAAAAATTTAGGATCACGCGGGTATCTTGGAATCGTTCCGATGGTTTTATGATGAGATCATTGTCTTGGTGCCTCCTGTCAGGGGTTTTGTGGAAGTGTCCCGGGGAGTTGAGCTCTGAGGTGTTGTCATCATAATTTTATCGTTGCAGTTCTGGAATACCTGAGTTTAGTACGCCGACATCGAAAATCTCTTTTATGCAGTTGTTGGTGAGATAACCCCGATAACCCAGTACTGAGGTGAGTACGGGAGTATTGCCATGACTTGTATAACGGATGCTTTTCGAAGGTTGAGGTAGACGATTTCCGAAGGTTTCTTGGTTATGTGTTGAAGGATGGATACAGCTGGATGTAGGATTTGTTAGTTTTGGGTGAGATATTATGCTTCCCCTGTATCCCCAACACCTGATTGCATAACCTGAAAATTTCGGGAGTTTCATAGGTGGGAATTCAAGTAGCTCTTAGGATATCTTTCCGACAGATGTATGATATGAAATTGGGGTTCGACGTCTAGTGGTCCCCTATTCACGGTTGGTTTTACAGTGGTCTCGTTGTGTCTTAAAGAGTCCTTGGCTATGCCAACTCGGGGACGCTTCGTATGTCATGTGCACTGCCTTGTACATGATGGTGCTGTACACTCGAGCCCGTGTGGGCCCCACCACGAAAACTTCGGACGGAATCTCTATCATATGTTTGTTCCGGCTTATTCTGCAAGCCAGTCCTTTGTTTTTGTTTTGAGTTGTGGTATTCGAGTTGCTTCAGTGTCAAGTGTTGATTCCATACCTTCCCCAAATGGTGTTTTCATACTCCGATGTGAATACCAATCCTTCTCGACAATCGAGATTGTCATGTCAATCCTTTTCAACCAGCGTCTTTCTCTTCAAGTGGATCCGATCATTTCAACATTCGCAAGATCACCTCTCAGTTCTCTCAACGGTGTTTGTTTCATCCGTCCCAAGTTGTTTTTGTTTTCCCGCCCTCCCACCCCTTTTTCTTCAAGGACTCAGATTTCTTAATCGAGTATCCATTTTATTGATGGGAAGTTTCTCCATTCTTTTCCGTCAATATTCTTATCCGGTGATTCTCATGAAGATCGTAATGGAGCTTCAAGTTATCATTCTTTGTCTTTTCTCTTCTCTGGTGGATTCAAGTCAAGATTTGTCGATTATATCCCCTTTTTCTCGTTTCAAATACCTTCTCTTGATGGTGCTCCTCATATTTATTCATTTCTCGCTATTCTATTGTTCCGGAGTGCTCAAGATATCTCGAAGATCCGTGTTTCCACTCTACTTTCATTCAAGTTCTTTCGAGGATGTTCCCTCATTCAAGCCATTTAACTCAACCGGTGCAGCCTCTCTTTTAAATCGTTCTACGGTGTATCTTTTCAGTGGGCCCTAACCCACAGGTCTTTTCCCAGGATCTTACCTGACTCTTCTAATTCTCCCGGAGATGTCCTTAAAATTCTTTTCGAAGTTTGACGTAAGAATGAGTTATCATCAGCCAAATGCCATCTCCTAGATCTTTCACAATTATTTTCATCGTTGGCTCAACCTCTTCGTTTTGATTCTTCCGGAGTGTCTAAATAATTCATGGTGGTGTTCTCGTCGTCATTCTCGGATTTTGAAGACCGAAGAAGAGTTTCTCTTTAATCTTGCTCCATTCTCTTCAAGATTCGTGATTCTAGCTTGTTGCCATCCTCTCGTAATTGTTTTTGAATGTGAGAATCCTTTTCACCCTCCCGGAGCAATTCAGGAGCCTTTTCAGTCTTGTTCATCCGGAGTCCATCAATTCTGATTTATTCATTCTCAGCCTTCAGTGATCATTTTCCTATTTTACCGGTGTTTCGCTCAAGTGATATTTAATCGGCTCGTGATCTCTTCGTTCTCTTTTATGTAAATTCCTTCAAGTATCTTCATTTGCTCTCTAATTCTTCCCCGTGCTTCTTTATTTTTTCTTCTTCATTCATTTTCAATTCTTACGCTGGTTCGCTCAAGATTCTTCTTACCTTGTTATCATATCAATTCATTCGTCCTTTCCAAATCCTACCGGTGGTTCGTTGAAGACCTTCTCAAGTTTACGCCATATCTCTCTTAATCCTTTCTACAAGAATAAGTAGTATGCCAAATCCGTTGCTTGTCATCAATTTAAATTGGTGAAGGATACGCATAACATAATTCTTATTCTGGTTTCATCCAAGTGATTAATCCTTTCCTTCAGAGTTTTTCCAGGAGGAATAAATTCTTGGCTGCTGGTTGTTCATCTTTCTTCCGGAGTTCTAAGTTTTCCGCATTATCTCGTCGCGAAGCTCCATCTAAATCATCGCAAGGCTTCACCTTGTGTTTTCAACTTCTCTTTCTTTTTATCATCCTTTTATTACCGGAGTTCTTCATGGAGGCTCTACATGGTGGTTCATCAAGGATTCCTTTCATTCTTCAATTGTTCTTCAGGTTTTCTCTCGAAGTTATGACCCGCCAAGCTATACTCTAAAATAAACATGGTGCTCAACACATGTTTTGTTTTGAGGAGCTCAAGTATTCTTCATCTTGCATTTCGAAGTGCAATTCTTTCTACCTTATCTTTTGAGGTGGTATTATGTTATTCTTGATAATGTTCCCTTCGTGTTCCATGATTCACATGTTGTTAAGAATGAGTTATTTTTAAATCCATCAACCTCGTTGTTGGAGTTATCTTGTGTCATATTTCACCTAAAAGCCTTCCATTGGAATGTTGCTATTTGTGGTGCTTGCCAATGATCTAAGTTATCTCTTTATCATCTTGGTGGAAGAAGTGTTCATCTCTTCGTCGATCTAAAGCTAGCAATCGTTTCCGTTAGTGGCCGGTTGTCACCTCATAATTTTGAGATGTTTTCCATAAGCCCACTACAAGCTTATTCGTTTCGTTGTTGGTTTTTCCCAACAACCCCGTTGTAACCTTCTTGGAAGAGTGCTTTCCAAGCTCAATTGTGGCAGAAGTTGCCATTTCCCCCTCCATTCTGTTATTCCAATGACCTATCTTCTATTCTTTCTTCCGGAGGCATTGTGACGTTGCTCTTTTCACTCACCATCTCGATTCGTGAGGATCGTGTTCTTTTCATGCTTATCCATTTAACCGGAGTGTCCTGCCTTTTTCTTTCAAGTTCTTTTTCATCTTATCAAGTCTTGCATCTCTTTTCAACCGGAGTGCTGTCCGATTTTGATCTTCCTTGTTCCTTGTTTATCTCGTTTTAACCAGAGTGATTTCAATTCCTTCTTGTCCATTGTACTCGTCATTCATAGCTTTGCAACCTTCAAGTCCTCGTAATGTTCCTTGTTCCTCTTTTCTAATGGATTGTTTGCAATCTCGTTCATCTATGTTGTACTCTTTCTTTTAAATTGCCCAACCTCTCAAGGTTCGTGGTTTCACTCGTTTATCAAAGAAGCAACTTAGTTTACCTCTTCTCTTTCTCTTCCGTTTTCCCTCCGGTGCCATTCTAGATCTCGGGACGAGATCCTCTCGTAGTGGTGGAGTGTTGTAACGCCCCGAGACCGATGTGCCAGGTGTCGTTCAGTTATTCGTTGTTGTTGTCTTGTCATTGGCTTGCGTGTTGCATTTCATCATGTCATCATGTGCATTGCATCATCATGTTTTCAAAACTTGCATCCGTCCGGGTTCCCCCATTCTTTCCGTTATCCGTTCTGAGCCCAGACACACTTGCACGCGCCCGCGGCATGTCCGAAATAGTATTTTATAAGTGGCCGGAAAATGTTCTCGGAATGGGATGAGAGTTGACGTGCGGTCTTATTATAGTGTAGGTAGACCGCATGCCAAGTTTCATCGCGTTCGGAGTTCGTTTGATAGCCCAACCGTTAAACTATAGCGGCATTATAGCCGGTCTAACGTCGGACGTTTTCTGTCTCCGGAAACAGTCGCCGGGCCTCCCTCTCTTCTCTTCTCTCAGCCCGAGACCGTCCGCACAACTCACTACCTCTCACCACCAGGCCCTACCTAACCTCTCTCCGCGGACCTCCTCGCGCGCGCGTCCGAAAGTTGTCCCGGACCCGACTCGGACAGTCGTTACCGCTATGTCCGGATCATCTCCAAACATCTACAAAACGTCTCCGTTTTGTTAATTGGACTTCCTACCCTATTTTTTTCTCGACCGCTCGATTTATTTGGAGGGACGGTTTAGCCCCTAATTGTCTTCCTTTTCCTTTTTATATATATACTCCTAGTGCTCTTTGGACAAAACCCTAAAACCGAGGGCCCTTGTCCCATCCTCCCAGCCGCCGCCGCCAGTCCTCTTTCACCTCGGGATCCATCCCGATCCATCTGCCCAATCCTCTCGCGCAGTCATTTCCAGCCAACCAATCCCACCGAGGCCCTGGATCCAGCTGTCCCGCAGCGACCACGAGCCAGCCTCGCCGGAGCCCGGCAGGAGCACGAGCTCCCTCGTCCTCGTCCCCGTGCCGCAAGCAGCAGCAGATCCAACGCAGCTGTGCCCGGACGTCTCTGGCAAAGCTCCAGGCCGGCCCCCTCACCTCCATCCCCGTGCTCACCCGACGCCCGAGCGAGGAGCTCCCCTTGGCCCTCCTCGATCTGCGAGCCACGCCTGCATCCCGTCGGTGCAGCGACGCCGTGCCCGAGCCTCCCGTCGCCAAGGGGCACGAGCTCCTTTGCCTCGCTGCCACGCCAACCCGAGTGGCAGCCCAGCCGGTCATCTCCGCCGCTGCCGAGCCTCAGGACAGCTCCGCCGCTCTCCTCTTCATATCCCTGCCTCTCCCTTACCTCTCTCCTCTCCCCTGCAGTGCTCCTCGCCGCCACCGCCATGGAGTTCGTCGTTGGCTCCCTGCTGCCGCCCTGCTCTGACGACGGATCCGGCGGGATCCGGCCCCCACCGCCCGGATCCTTCCATCTCCGATGGGATCCGCCTCCCTCCTTCGCCGGAGACACGCCAAGCCATCGCCGTCGTCCCGATCCGCGCGGAGGAGCGCCGCCGAACACCTGCCTCTGCCTGCGTCCTCTGCTTCTTCCAGGATGAGGCGCCCGCTCGCCCGCTCGTCCTCGAGCGTTGACCGTGCCCCCTTCTCCTTCTCGTTCGATCGAGTCAAGACCCAAGCCCAGCCGCGCCAGGCTCCAGCTGGCCCGCGTCCGACCTCCCCAACCGGCCTCGACTCGGCCTCCGTCCTCTTCATTTTGGGCCTCGCCTCCGGCCCAGTGCAGCGCGCCAAGGCCCAGTGCCGCTTCGGCCTGCCCTCTCTCCGCGCGCCAGCGTGCCCCCTGCCAGGCCGCTCCTGCTACCGGGCCAAGCCCAGGGGTGAGCCGAACCCCAGCGCCCCCTCCTCTTGTTTTTTTTTACTCTTGTTGGGCTGCCCAGTGCACTATTCAGATTCGGCCCGATTCATGTTTTTTTCCTGCAGAACGATTTGTCCAATTATTCCAGGGATTGCCAGTTTTACAGATTAGACCCTCATGTTCATGCATTTAATAACTCAAGAACCGTGCATCGGATTAAAATGTTTCATATATGAAACTTGCTCAGAATTTTGTGTAGATTAATAATATCCAACTTTCATCTATATTTAAAATGTTAAAAATGTTGTTTGCATTAATTTTCTCCTATGCCATGCTAAAATGCTTTATTTCATAACTAAATAACTGTAGCTCCGAATTAAATAAACTTTATATGTAAATGGGGTAGAATTTTGCCTAGTTTAACATGGTGGCCTTACTTTGCATGTTTAACAACCCTAAAATCGTGTTTAGGGCAGAACAGGACCAAACCTAATTTATGCTCATGAGGAGTTTCCGGAATTGTTGTTCGTTGCTTCCGGCCTCATTTAAACTTGACTAGATAGGTAGTTTTACTTTGCTTCACCTCTTGCCATGTTAATCAACATTTAATATTGTTGAGTACATAAACGAGATCAAACTAAATAACGTGTCGTGGTGTTTCATCAATATGCAACTCGTTGCGTATTGAGCTCCACTTAATTTGTAGTGTTGTTTGTTGCACTTTGCCATGCCATGCTTCATTAAACCGGACATGCATCATACTCGTTTGTGCATCATGCCATGTTGATGTGTGGGTTGTTTACTATGTTGTGTGCTTCTTTTCCGGTGTTTGCTTCTTCGGGTTGGTTCCGATAACGTCGAGGTTGTGAGGATCCATTCGTCTACGTCCGTTTGTCTTCTTCATGGACTCGTTCTTCTTCCTTGCGGGATTTCAGGAAAGATGATCATACCCTCGAAATCACTACTATCTTTGCTATGCTAGTTTGCTCGCTCTTTTGCCATGCCAATGCTACGATGCCTACCACTTGCTTGTCAGCCACCCAAATTGCCATGTTCAACCTCTAACCCACCATGTCCTAGCAAACCGTTGATTGGCTATGTTACCGCTTTGCTCAGCCCCTCTTATAGCGTTGTTAGTTGCAGGTGAAGATTGAAGTTTGTTCCTTGTTGGAACATGGAGATATTGTTCCTTGTTGGAACATGTTTACTTGTTGGGATATCACAATATATCTTGCTTAATTAATGCATCTATATACTTGGTAAAGGGTGGAAGGCTCGGCCTTATGCCTGGTGTTTTGTTCCACTCTTGCCGCCCTAGTTTCCGTCATATCGGTGTTATGTTCCCGGATTTTGCGTTCCTTGCGCGGTTGGGCTATTATGGGAACCCCTTGACAGTTTGCCTTAAGTAAAGCTCTTCCAGCAATGCCCAACATTGGTTTTACCATTCGTCACCTAGCCTCTTTTTCCCTTGGGTTTCGCGGACTCAAGGGTCATCATTATTTTACCCCCCGGGCCAGTGCTCCTCTGAGTGTTGGTCCAACCTGTCAGCTGCCGGTGGCCACCAGGGGCAACTCTGGGTTGGCCTACCCGTACCTTAGACAATCTGAGTGTGCCCTGAGAAAGAGATATGTGCAGCTCCTATCGGGATTTGTCGGCACATTCGGGCGGTGTTGCTGGTTTAGTTTTACCCTGTCGAAATGTCTTGTTGTACCGGGATACCGAGTCTGATCGGAATGTCTCGGGTGGAGGTCTATTCCTTCGTTGACCGTGAGAGCTTGTGATGGGCTAAGTTGGGACACCCTGCAGGGATTTGAACTTTCGAAAGCCGTGCCCGCGGTTATGGGCAGATGGGAATTTGTTAACGTCCGGTTGTAGAAAACCCGAAGTTGACCTTAATTAAAATACATCAACCGTGTGTGTAACCGTGATGGTCTCTTTCCGGCGGAGTCCGGGAAGTGAACACGGTGTTGGAGTTATGCTTGACGTAGGTAGTCCAGGATCACTTCTTGATCATACCTTTATCGACCGTGCTTTGCCTTCTCTTCTCGCTCTCATTTGCGTATGTTAGCCACCATATATGCTAGTCGCTTGCTGCAGCTCCACCTCATTACTCCATCCTTCCTATAAGCTTAAATAGTCTTGATCTCGCGGGTGCGAGATTGCTGAGTCCCCGTGGCTCACAGATACTTCCAAAAACCAGCTTGCAGGTGCCGTTGAGTCCGTGCAGATGACGCAACCAAGCTCAGGAGGAGCTCGATGAAGATCTTGTCCTTTGTATTGTTTCCGTTCTAGTTGATCAGTAGTGGAGCCCAGTTGGGGTCGATCGTGGACCTTTGTCGCATTTGGGGTTCTTCTTTTATTTTGGTTCCGTAGTCGGACCTTGATTGTATCTGGATGATGTAATGCTTTATTCATGTAATTGTGTGAAGTGGCGATTGTAAGCCAACTATGTATCTTTTTCCTTTATGTATTACATGGGTTGTGTGAAGATTACCTCACTTGCGACATTGCTTTCAATGCGGTTATGCCTCTAAGTCGTGCTCCGACACGTGGGAGATATAGCCGCATTGAGGGCGTTACACGTAAGGTACCAAAACATAGGAGCCGGGCAAACCCAACTATTGACCCAAGACATGATTCAGAGTTGATGCATATAGTGCTATAAGTTCGGGGTGCCGCACTGTCGAAAGTGTTCGGACTTGTCTTGCCAGGTTATGGGGTACTGAAGCCCCTGGCAAACTGGTTGTGCCGAGATGCACGGGTATAATAAATAAGCAGTAAAGGAAGGGGGTAAATAAACGTAATAGCAAGCTGACAAAGTATACTATTTTTCCTTGTTATTCAAATGATATGTCAAAGCGTACATATACAAGTAGTGTGATAAGCAAAATAGGACTGTTTGACACATCCTTACCAGGAGCGGGCGGTATGCGGGTATGTAAAACAGCTATAACGATCGTTATCAGAGACCACCTGAGGATTCCCTTGTACGCCAAAGCTTCTTGTCCTCCTGGTGTGTCCGATAGCCGGTCTTTCGGAAAAACCTCCTGAAGATAAGGACCTGAAAGAAAAAGGGGTGCAAAGTTGTGTGGGTCCTGGGGTGGTCGAACCACATTGTGGACCGCGTCATGGATGTGCCTCCGCCTATGCCCAGGGTATTTTAAGTGCGTAGTTGTGTACGTGTGGCACAAATGTCGCTGCTTGACTGGGACTAGGGTGGAGGCAGAATTGCTAGTCGAGCTCTGGACGTGCTGGACGATCCTGTTGTGGAGTACTCCGGACTCGCTTGATGGCATCCGGGTTCTTTATCGCCGAATTGGCTATTTGCCTAAGAAGGTTGTTTTGTACTTCCGTCATGAGGGCCGTAGTGTGCTCCTCCGTGCGATACGAGCGCTCTGTGTTTCCATTAACTGTAATAACCCCGTGAGGTCCCAGCATTTTGAGCTTGAGGTATGCATAATGCGGTACCACATTGAATTTAGCGAATGTGGTTCATCTGAGCAGTGCATGATAGCCACTACAGAAGGGGACGATGTCGAAGATTAACTCCTCGCTTCGGAAATAGTCCAGAGATCCGAAGACCACTTCCAGTGTGATTGAGCCCATACAACAGGCCTCCACACCGGGTATGACACCCTTGAAGGTGGTTTTTGTGGGCTTGATCCTTGAGGGGTCGAGGCCCATTTTGCGCACTGTATCCTGATAGAGCAGGTTCAGGCTACTGCCACTGTCCATGAGGACTCGTGTGAGATGGAATCCATCAATGATGGGGCCAAGGACCAATGCGGCCGAACCGCCATGACGGATACTGGTAGGATGGTCCCTGCAATCGAAAGTGATCGGACAAGAGGACCATCGGTTGAATTTTGGGGCGATTGACTCCATCGCATAAACGTCCCTTAGTGCACGCTTCCGTTCTCGCTTGGGAACATGGGTTGCGTATATCATATTCATTGTTTTCACCTAGGGAGGGAATTTCTTCTGTCCTCCCATGTTCGGCGGCCGGGGCTCCTCATCGTCATTGCTATGTAGCCCCTTTTCCTTGTTCTCGGCATTCAACTTCCCGGCCTGTTTAAACATCCAGCATTCCCTGTTTGTGTGGTTGGCTGGTTTATCGAGGGTGCCATGAATATGACACGAGCGATCGAGAATGCGGTCCAAGCTGGACGAGCCCGGACTGTTTCTTTTGAATGGCTTTTTCCGCTGTCCGGATTTAAAGCCTCGGAATCCGGCATTGACTGCCGTGTCTTCGGTGTTGTCGCCATTATTGCGACGCTTGTGTCTATTTCGTCGTGGCTTGCTGTTGCTATCCCTGGCGTCTGAATCGCCTGAGATTTTGGGTGTGATGTTGCTGTGAGTGAGCCAGCTGTCCTCGCCTGCGCAGAAGCGGGTCACGAGTGTCGTGAGGGCTGCCATGGACTTTGGCTTCTCTTGGCTGAGATGCCGGGTGAGCCATTCATCGCGGATGTTGTGCTTGAAGGCTGCTAAGGCTTTGGCATCCGGACAATCAATAATTTGGTACTTTTTAGTTAGGAACCGAGTCCAAAATTTCCTAGCTGACTCTCCGGGCTGTTGGGTTATGTGACGTAAGTCATCAGCATCCGGTGGTCGCACGTAAGTGCCCTGGAAGTTATCGAGGAACTCGTCCTCCAGATCCTCCCAACTGCCAATGGAGCTTGCTGGCATGCTATTCAGCCAATGCCGAGCCATTCCTTTGAGCTTAAGTCGTAGGTACTTTATGGCATGTAAGTCATCGCCGCGGGCCATGTGAATGTGGGGAAGAAAATCTTCGATCCATACTGCGGGGTCTATTGTGCCATCATATGATTCAATGTTTACGGGTTTAAACCCTTTTGGGAATTCGTGATTCATCACTTCATCAGTGAAGCATAGGGGGTGTGCGGCGCCTCTATGTCGGGCTACATCCCGATGTAGTTCAAATGAATCCGGTCTATTGTATTCGGCCCGTCCGAACTTTGGTTTATTATATCCGACGTGACGGTCATCGTCACGTCTTGTGGCGTGCCCCCGTGATCCCTATATCGATCTTGACTGTCCTGCTTTGTTTTCCAATACATCTCGCAGGTCCTTCGTGTAGCCCCGGGCCTTAGTATTATCGTTTGATTGGCGACGGGGTGCGGTCTGGACTTCGGGCTGGTACGCCGCTTTGTTGCGGCCACGGGGTGGCCGATCAGCCGCATCATGCGCTCGTAGCGTGGGCTTTAAAGCCTCCTTCTTGAGTTGAGGTAGCAGCCTGCACTTTGGGTAGCTTTTGCTAGGGTGCTCGAGTCCGTATTCCTCGGCAGCCAGGACCTCGGTCCATCTGTCAGTTAGCAGATCTTGATCAGCTTGAAGCTGTTGCTGCTTTTTCTTCAGGCTTTTGGCAGTGGCTATAAGCCGGCGTTTGAAGAGCTCCTACTCGACGGGATCCTCAGGCATGATGAATTCTTCATCGCCAAGGCTCACTTCATCTTCGAAGAGAGGCATCTAATTATTGTCCTCTGATTCTCCATCAGTTGCCTATTCTTTAGGGCTAGCTTGCCCATCCTCTTGTTTGGCCTGCTCGAAGCCTGGCTGGGCAGGATTGTCTTCGTCTTCGGCACCATCCGGATTGTTATCTCTTATGGCGGTATCACTATTTTTGCTATAGCGGGGATTGGAGCGGCGCCGATGACGCCGGTGTCTAGATTGCTTCTCCAAGGGGTTATCTTCCGTTGCCTCATCGCCATTGCTTTCTTAGGGGTGTCCACCATATAAATATCATATGATGAGGTGGCAGACTAGCGCCCTATAGGTGGTGGTTCCTGTTCTTCTCCTGCATCATTGTCCATACCGTCGATGTCTTCAGAGTCGAAGTCAAGCACGTCAGTTAAGTCATCGACAGTGGCTATAAAGTGGGTGGTGGGTGGGGGACGAATTTCTTCGTCGTCCGCTCCCCACTCGAGCCGGACATAGTTCGGCCAAGAATCTCCTAACAAGGAAAGAGACCTTAATGATTTTAGCACATCACTCAAGGGCGAGTGCTGAAAAATATCCGCGGTGGTGAACTCCATGACCGGTGCCCAATCAAATTTGATAGGCACGGACGCACGTGGTTCGGATCCTGGAGTCGGAGACGAGTCCGAGGGTCCGATGACACCACTCTCACAGGAGGTGGGATCAGTGTTCGGCTCCGACACCGATAAGTGTGCGGCATCCATGGCGGGGTCCATCCACCCACCCTCAGAAGGCACGATCTGCTCCGGATTGATTCCCGGCGCCGCCGCAGACGCGATCTCCCAAATAGTGTCCGATGGCAGATCGAAGTCATCCTCATCATGACCGTCCGGCGGGCCTGACATGGGCTCGGATCCGTCAAAGATCAAGTCTCCACGGATGTCGGCAGTATAGTTCAAGCTTCCAAACCTAACCTGATGGCCAGGGGCGTAGCTATCGATCTGCTCCAGATGGCCAAGCGAGTTGGCCCATAGTACGAAGCCGCCGAATACGAAGATTTGTCCGGGAAGGAAAACCTACCCCTGGACTACATCGTTGAAGATCATCGAAGGAGCCATCAAGCTTTACCATGATGACATAGGGAACTCTTAATGAAAGCACTAATGTCGGTGTCAAAACCAGCGGATCTTGGGTAGGGGGTCCTGAACTGTGCGTCTAAGGCTAATGGTAATAGGAGGCAGGGGACACAATGTTTTACCCAGTTTCGGGCCCTCGCGATGGAGGTAATACCCTACTTCCTGCTTGATTGATCTTGATGATATGAGTATTACAAGAGTTGATCTACCACGAGATCATAGAGGCTAAACCCTGGAAGCTAGCCTATGATTATGATTGTTGTTGTCCTACGGACTAAACCCTTCAGTTTATATAGACACTGGAGGGGGCTAGGGTTACACAGAGTCGGTTACCGAGAAGGAAATCTACATATCCGAATACCTAAGCTTGTCTTCCATGCAAAGGAGAGTCCCATCCGGACACGGGACGAAGTCTTCAATCTTGCATCTTCATAGTCCAACAGTCCGGCCAAAGTATATAGTCCAGCTGTCCGAGGACCCCTTAATCCAGGACTCCCTCACTCTCCCCCACTTCACCCTTGTTGTTTTATTCGCCCTGTCTTTCCCAATCTCCTCTCTCTTTTTCGCTTGCCTTTTTCTGTTTACTTGTGTGTGGATTACTTGTCGCCATGGCGCAAGATAATACCAAATTGTGTGATTTCTCCAATACCAATAATAATGATTTCCTTAGTACTCCGATTGCTCCTCTTAATGATGTTGAGTCTTGTGAAATCAATACCGATTTGCTGAAATTTGTTATGAAAGATCAATTTGCCGGCCTTCCTAGTGAAGATGCCGCTACCCATCTAAACAACTTTGTTGATTTGTGTGAGATGCAAAGGAAAAAAGATATGGATAATCATATTGTTAAACTGAAGTTATTTCCATTTTCACTTAGAGATCGTACTAAAGTTTGGTTTTCGTCTTTGCATAAAAATAGTATTGATTCTTGGAACAAGTGCAAAGATGCTTTTATCTCTAAATATTTTCCTCCAGCTAAGATCATCACTCTTAGGAACGATATTATGAATTTTAAACAACTTGATCATGAGCATGTTTCCTAATCTTGGGAAAGAATGAAATTGATGATTCTCAATTGCCCTACTAATGGTTTGAATTTATGGATGATCATACAAATTTTTTATGCCGGATTGAATTTTTCTTCTAGAAATCTTTTAGCTTTGGCCGTGGGAGGCACGTTTATGGAAATTACTTTATGACATGCTACAAAACTTCTTGATAATATTATGGCTAATTATTCTCAATGGCACACCGAAAGATCTACTAGTAAAAAAGTGCATGTTGTAGAAGAAATTAATGTTTTGAGTGGAAAGATGGATGAACTTATGAAATTGTTTGCTACTAGGAGTGCTCCTATTGATCCCAATGATATGCCTTTGTCTACTTTGATTGAGAATAATAATGAATCTATGGATGTGAATTTTGTTGGTAGGAATAGTTTTGGAAACAATGCTTATAGAGGAAACTTTAATCCTAGACCGTTCCCTAGTAATTCCTCTAATAATTTTGGAAATTCCTACAATAATTCTTATGGTAATTTTAATAAGATGCCCTCTAATTTTGAGAATAGTGTGAAAGAATTTATGATCTCTCAAAAGAATTTTAATGCCTTGCTTGAAGAAAAATTACTTAAAGTAGATGATTTGGCTAGGAACATTGATAGACTCTCACTGATGTTGATTCTTTGAAACTTAGATCTACTTCTCCTAAGCATGATATCAATGAGTCTCTCAAAGCTATGAAAATTTCCATTGAAGGGTGCAAAGAAAGAACCGCTAGATTACGTGCTAAGAAAGATTGCCTTGTAAAGGCGTGTTCTTCTAGTTTCCATGAAAATAATGATGAAGATCTTAAAAAGTTATTGATGTGTCCCCTATTAGATCTTTGTTTTACAATATCAATCTTAATAATAATGAGACTGGAGATGAGTCAACTTTAGTTAAAAGGCGTCCCAATGATTCGGAGTTTTTAGATCTTCATGCTAAATTTGGTAAAAGTGGGATTGGAGAGGTCAAGACTTTTATTGCATTTAACCCACTATCTTGGATTTCAAGGAATTTGATTATGATAATTGCTCTTTAGAAGGTTGTATTTCCTTGTTGCAATCCGTTGTGAATTCTCCTCATGCTTATAGTCAAAATAAAGCTTTTACCAAACATATTGTTGATGCCTTGATGCAATCTTATGATGAAAAACTTAATTTGGAAGTTTCTATACCTAGAAAACTTAATGATGAGTGGGAACCTACTATAAAGATTAGAATTAAAGATCATGAGTGTCATGCTTTATGTGATTTGGGTGCTAGTGTTTCCACAATTTCGAAAACTTTATGTGATATTCTAGGTTTCCATGATCTTGATGATTGGTTTTTAAATTTGCACCTTGCGGATTCCACCATTAAAAAGCCAATGTGAAGGATCAATGATGTTCTCATTATTGCAACTAAAATTTGGTGCCCGTAGATTTTATCGTTCTTGATATAGATTGCAATCTTTCTTGCCCTATTATTCTTGGTAGACCTTTCCTTAGAACGATTGGCGCAATTATTGATATGAATTAGATTCCAATTTCCATTAAGGAAAGGCATGGAGAACTTTCCATGAAAGAAAATTAAATTACCTTATGAATCTATCATGCGAGCTACTTATGAATTGAGTGCCAAAGATGGGACTACTTAGATCTATCCTCGCTTTTATGCCTAGCTAGGGGCGTTAAACGATAGCGCTAGTTGGGAGGCAACCCAATTTTATTTGTTTTTTTGTTTTTTTTCTGTTTAGTAATAAATTTTGCATCTACCTTCTGTTTAGATGTGTTTTTATGTTTTAATTAGTGTTTGTGCCAAGTAGAACCTATAGGATAACCTATGGTGATAGTTAATTTGATTCTGCTGAAAAACAGAAACTTTGCACGCACAAAATTAGTTTTGTTAAATCACGTAAACATGTTTTTGCGTTGACTCTTTCTTCTGTTGATCAATATACAAATTGCCCAGGACTTCCTATTTCGGTAGGAATTTAGAGTTCCAGAAGTATTCGTGGGTTACAGATTGCTACAGACTGTTCTGTTTTTGACAGATTCTGCCTTTCATGTGTTGTTTGCTTATTTTGATGCATCTATGGCTAGTATTAAGTGGTATGAACCATAGAGAACTTGGAATACAGTAGGTTTAAGACCAATATAAATAAAGAATGAGTTCATTACAGTACCTTATGTGGTGGTTTTTCCTTCTTTCACTAACGGAGCTTATGAGATTTCCTGTTGAGTTTTGTGTTGTGAAGTTTTCAAGTTTTGGGTAAAGATTTGATGGACTATGGAATAAGGAGTGGCAAAAGCCTAAGCTTGGGGATGCCCATGGCACCCCCAAGATATTCAAGAATAGCCAAAAGCCTAAGCTTGGGGATGCCCCGGGAAGGCATCCCCTCTTTCGTCTTCGTTCATTGGTAACTTTACTTGGAGCTATATTTTTATTCGCCACATGATATGTGTTTTGCTTGGAGCGTCTTGTATGATATTAGTCTTTTATTTTTAGTTTACCACAATCATCCTTGCTCTACAAACCTTTTGGGAAGAAGCCCACTTGATTAGAATTTATTAGAATACTCTATGTGCTTCACTTATATCTTTTGAGCTAGATAGTTTTTGCTCTAGTGCTTCACTTATATCTTTTAGAGCACGGCGGTGGCTTAATTTTGAAGAAATTTTTAGTCTCTCATGCTTCACTTATATTATTTTGAGAGTCTCTTAGAAAACATCATGGTATTTGCTATGGTTATAAAATTGTTCCTATAATGGTAGGCATCCAAGTTGGGTATAATAAAAACTATCATAGAAAGTGAATTGGATGCTATGATCAATTTGATGCTTGATAATTGTTTTGAGATATGGAGGTAGTGATATTAAAGTCATGCTAGTTGGGTTATTATGAATTTATAGAATGCTTGTGTTGAAGTTTGTTATTCCCGTAGCATGCACATATGGTGAACCACTTTGTGATGAAGTTGGAGCACAATTTTATTTATTGATTGTCTTCCTTATGAGTGGCAGTCGGGGACGAGCGATGGTCTTTTCCTACCAATCTATCCCCCTAGGAGCATGTGCATAATACTTTGTTTTTGATGACTTGTAGATTTTTTCAATAAGTATATGAGTTCCTTTGACTAATGTTGAGTCCATGGATTATACACACTCTCACCCTTCCACCATTGCTAGCCTCTCTTGTACCGCGCAACTTTCGCTGGTGCCATACACCCACCATATACCTTCCTCAAAACAGCCACCATACCTACCTATTATGGTATTTCCATAGCCATTCCAAGATATATTGCCATGCAACTTTCCACCGTTCCATTTATATGACATGAATCATCATTGTCATACTGCTCTTTGCATGATCATGTAGTTGACCTCGTATTTGTGGCAAGGCCACCTTCATAATTTTCATACATGTTGCTCTTGATTCATTGCATATCCCGGTACACCGCGGGAGGCATTCATATAGAGTCATATCTTGTTCTAAGTATTGAGTTGTAATCTTGAGTTGTAAGTAAATAAAAGTGTGATGATCTTCATTATTAGAGCATTGTCCCAGTGAGGAAAGGATGATGGAGACTATGATTCCCCCACAAGTCGGGATGAGACTTCGGACTTTAAAAAAAGGAGAGAAAAAAGAAAGGCCAAAATGAAAAGAAAAAAGAGAAAGGCCAAAGAAAAAAAGGGAAAAGAAAAAAAAGAAAAAAATGAGAGAAAAAGAGAGAAGGGACAATGCTACTATCCTTTTACCACACTTGTGCTTCAAAGTAGCACCATGATCTTCATGATAGAGAGTCTCCTATGTTGTCACTTTCATATACTAGTGGGAATTTTTCATTATAGAACTTGGCTTGTATATTCCAATGATGGGCTTCCTCAAAATGCCCTAGGTCTTCGTGAGCAAGCGAGTTGGATGCACACCCACTTAGTTTCTTTTGTTGAGATTTCATACATTTATAGCTCTAGTGCATCCATTGCATGGCAATCCCTACTCACTCACATTGATATCTATTAATGGGCATCTCCATAGCCCTTTGATACGCCTAGTTGATGTGAGACTATCTTCTCCTTTTTTTGTCTTCTCCACAACCACCATTCTATTCCACATATAGTGCTATGTCCATGGCTCACGCTCATGTATTGCGTGAAAGTTGAAAAGGTTTGAGATTACTAAAGTATGAAACAATTGCTTGGCTTGTCACTGGGGTTGTGCATGATTAAATACTTTGTGTGATGAAGATAGAGCAACAGCCAGACTATGTGATTTTGTAGGGATAACTTTCTTTAGCCATGTTTTTTGAGAAGACATGATTGCTTGATTAGTATGCTTGAAGTATTTCTATTTCTTATGTCAATATGAACTTTTATTTTGAATCATTTTGATTTGAACATTCATGACACAATAAAGAAAATTACATTGAGAAATATGCTAGGTAGCATTCCACATCAAAATTTCTATTTTTATCATTTACCTACTCGAGGACGAGGAGGAATTAAGCTTGGGGATGCTTGATACGTCTCCAACGTATCTATAATTTTTGATTGTTCCATGCTATTATATTACCGTTTTGGATGTTTATGGGCTTTACTTTACACTTTTATATCATTTTTGGGACTAACCTACTAACCGGAGGCCCAGCCCGTATTGCTGTTTTTTGCCTATTTCAGTGTTTCGAAGAAAAGGAATATCAAACGGAGTTCAAACGGAATGAAACCTTCGGGAGCGTGATTTTTGGAACGAACTTGATCCAAAGGCCTTGGAGTGCAAGTCAAGAAGCAGTCGAGGCGCCCACGAGGGGGGAGGGCGCGCCCACCCCTACAGGGTGCACCCCCTATCTCGTGGGCCCCTCGGGCGTCCACCGACCTACTTCTTCCTCCAATATATACCCACGTACCCCGAGAACATCAAAGACGACCACGAAAAACTATTTCCACCACCGTAACCTTCTGTATCCGCGAGATCCCATCTTGGAGCCTTCGTCGGCGCTCCGTCGGAGGGGGAGTCAACCATGGAGGGCGTCTACATCAACACCATAGCCCCTCCGATGAGTTGTGAGTAGTTTACCACAGACCTTCGGGTCCATAGTTATTAGCTAGATGGCTTCTTCTCTCTTTTTGGATCTGAATACCATGTTCTCCTCGATCTTCTTGGAGATCTATTCGATGTAACTCTTTTTGCGGTGTGTTTGTCGAGATCCGATGAATTTTGGGTTTATGATCAAGTTTATCTATGAGAAATATTTGAATCTCCTCTGAATTCTTTTATGTATGATTGAGTTATCTTTGCAAGTCTCTTTGAATTCTTTTATCTATGAGAAATATTTGGCCTACTAGATTGATCTTTCTTGCAATGGGAGAAGTGCTTAGCTTTGGGTTCAATCTTGCGGTGTCCTTTCCCGGTGACAATAAGGGCAGCAAGGCACGTATTGTATTGTTGCCATCGAGGATAAAAATATGGGTTTTATATCATATTGCATGAGTTTATCCCTCTACATCATGTCATCTTTCTTAATGCGTTACTGTGTTCTTTATGAACTTAATACTCTAGATGCATGCTGGATAGCGGTCGATGTGTGGAGTAATAGTAGTAGATGCAGGCAAGAGTCGGTCTACTTGTCACGGACGTGATGCCTATATACATGATCATGCCTAGATAATCTCATAATTATTCGCTTTTCTATCAATTGCTCGACAGTAATTTGTTCACCCACCGTAATACTTATGCTATCTTGAGAGAAACCACTAGTGAAACCTATGGCTCCCGGGTCTATCTTTTATCATATAAGCTTTCAATCTACTTTTATTTGCGTCTTTACTTTTCCAATCTATATCATAAAATACCAAAAATATATTTATCTTATCATACTATCTCTATCAGATCTCACTTTTGCAAGTGGCCGTGAAGGGATTGACAACCCCTTTATTGTGTTGGTTGCGAGTTCTTTGTTTGTTTGTGTAGGTGCGTGGGACTTTTGAGGAGCCTCCTACTGGATTGATACCTTGGTTCTCAAAACTGAGGGAAATACTTATGCTACTATTGTTGCATCACCCTTTCCTCTTCAAGGAAAACCAACGCAAGCTCAAGATATAGAAAACATCTCATATGCTCCGTGGCGTTCAAAACACTTTTGAAGTCCCGGTTCCAAGCCGTAAAGCATGGCACACTGAACTATCGACTAGTCATCAGATTGAGCCTGCCAGATGTTCAAAACGTCTACATCAGCTCCTGCAACAGGTCTGTCACCTAGTGGTGCATCAAGGATATAATTCTTCTGTGCAACAATGAGGGTAATCCTCTAGTTACAGACCTAGCCCATCTAATTGCTACCATCATCTTTCAACTTAGCTTTCTCTAGGAACGCATTAAAATTCAGGGGAACGGTAGCACGAGCCATTGATCTACAACATAGATATGCAAAACTATTAAGACTAAGTTCATGATAACTTAAGTTCAATTAATCAAATTACTAATGAACTCCCACTTAAATAAACATCCCTCAAGTTATCTAAGTGATACATGATCCAAATCAACTAACCCATGTCCGATCATCACGTGAGATGGGGTAGTAATCAATGGTGAACATCCCTATGTTATCATATCTACTATATGACTCACATTCGACCTTTCAGTCTCTAGTGTTACGAGACCATGTCTGTACATGCTAGGCTCGTCAAGTTTAACCCAAGTATTCCACATGTGCAAAACTGGCTTACACCCGTTGTATGCAAACATAGAGTCTATGACACCCTATAGTCATGAGGTGCTTCAAAACGATGAATTTTAGCAATTGTGCATACTCAGCGAGAACACTTTTATCTTGAAATTAAGTGAAGGGATCATCTTATAATGCTATTGTCGTCCTAAGCAAAATAAGATGCATAAAGGATGAACATCACATGCAATCAAAATATGTGACATGATATGGCCATCATCTTGTGCTTTTATCTCCATCTCCAAAGCAACGTCATGATCCCCATCATCACCGGCGCGACACCTTGATCTCCATCATTGCGTCAGGGTCATCTCGCCAACTATTGCTAACGTATAGCGATAAAGTAAAGCAATTACATGGTGCTTAGTGATTGACATGCAAATCATACAATAACTAAAGACAACCCTAAGGCTCCTACCGGTTGTCGTACTCATTGACATGCAAGTCGTGAACTTATTACAAAACATGATCATCTCATACATCAACATATATCGAACCACGTCTTGACCATATCACATCATAACATACCCTACAAAAACAAGTTAGACGTCCTCTACTTTGTCGTTGCAAGTTTTACGTGGCTACTATGGGCAACTAGCAAGAACCGTTCTTACCTACGCATAACCACAACGGTGATTATCAAGTAGAAATTTAAACTTCTGCAAGGACTGTCATAGTCAAATTAGATTCAACTAAAGTGGGAGAAGCTGACACCCACCAGCCACATTTATGCAAAAAAGTTGCATGTTAGTCGGTGGAACCGGTCTCATGTATGTGGACATGTAAGGTTGGTCCGAGCCGCTTCATTCCACAATACCGTCAAATCAAAATAAGACATTGGTTGTAAGCAATATGAACATCACCGCCCACAACTCCTTTGTGTTCTACTCGTGCATATCATCTACGCACAGACCTAACTAATGATGCCACTGATGGGGAACATTACATGGAAAATTAAAAAAATCTACACACACGCAAGATCTATCCATGGAGATGCATAGCTATGAGAGGGGGAGAGCATCTACATACCCTTCTAGATCACTAAGGGGAAGCGTTTATCAACGCGGTTGATGTAGTCGTACACCTACACGATCCGTTCAGATCAAACATCAAACACACGGCACCTCCATGTTCAGCACATGTTCAACTCGATGACGTCATCACCTTCTTGATCCAGCAAGAGGGACGAAGTAGTAAATGAGTTCTGGCAGCAAGATGGCATGATGACGGTGGTGGTGAAACTATTTCCGCAGGGCTTCGCCAAGCACAATGGTTTTGGACGGAGGATGAACTAGAGGAGGAGGGGGCGATGACATACTGCTTGGCGATTCATGGTGTGTGGCGCCCCTCCCCTCCTCTCATATATATAGGTGGAGGCAGAGGGAAGGCAGCCCTAGGCATGCCCCCAAGGGGGCCGGCGGCCACCCTTGGCGCCTGCCTAGGCGTGCCCCCCTCTTTCCTTCCTGAGGGGGAGGAAAAGGTAGGAGGGGGGCTAGCGCCTGCCCTGCCTTAGGCGCCTCCCTTCCTTCCCAAGGGACGACAACCATGAGGTGGGGCGCGCTAGCCCCTTGTGGGCTGGTGTGATCCCCTTGCTGGCCCGTATGGCCCAATAACTCCCCGCAGGTCTTCTGGAACCCACTTCCGGTGATCCAATAAATATCCAGTGCATTCCGAAACTCTTCCGGAGACCAAATACTATCATCCTATACATCAATATTGACCTCCGGACCATTCCAAAGCTCGTCATCATGTCTGTGATCTCATTCGGGACTCCGAACAACATTAGGTCACCAACATACATAACTCATATAGTACTATATCGTCAACGAACGTTAAGCATGCGGACCTTATGGGTTCGAGAATGATGTAGACATGATTGAGACACTTCTCCGGTCAATAACCAATAGCGGGACCTGGATGCCCATATTGGTTCCTACATATGCTACGAAGATCTTTATCGGTCGAACCTTTATGACAACATATGTAGTTCCCTTTATCCGTCAGTATGTTACTTGCCCGAGATTCGATCGTCGGTATCTCCATACCTAGTTCAATCTTGTTACCGCCAAGTATCTTTACTCGTTCCATAATACATCATCTTGTAACTAACTCCTTAGTGGCTTTGCTTGCAAGCTTCTTATGATGATGTATTACCGAGAGGGCCCAAAGATACCTCTCCATCATACGGAGTGACAAATCCCAATGTCAATTCATGCCAACTCAACAGACACCTTCGGAGATACCTGTAGAGCACCTTTATGATCACCCATATACAAAGTGATGTTGGTAGCACACAAGGTATTCCTCCAGTATTCGGGAGTTGCATGATCTCATGGTCGAAGGAATATGTATTTGACATTAAGAAAGCAGTAGCAAAAACTGAATGATCATATGCTATGCTAACAGATGGGTCTTGTCCATCACATCATTCTCCTAATGATGTGATCCCGTTATCAAGTGACAACGCGTGTCTATGGTTAGGAAACCTGAACCATCTTTTGATCAATGAGCTAGTCTAGTAGAGGCTTACTAGGGACTTAGTATTTTTTTATGTATTCATACATGTATTTGAGTTTCCGATCTATACAATTGTAGCATAAATAATAAACATTTATCATGATTAAAGAAATATAATAATAACCACTTTATTATTGCCTCTAGCGCATATTTCTAACATAGTCCACTGTTCAAGTTTCTTACTCGTGTAGCATAGAGTTTTAGGTGGAAGTTCAACTTAACAGTCTCCACTGCAGTACCGGTATATAAACAGTGTTTTGGAACCAAAGACAAATTTTTGTGTGCCTTCGGGATCTGATGGGGGATTGCTGGAATTTACTCTATTTTTGGGCCAACCCAATAGCATTTTCAGAATTCCTAATAAATCCTAGAGGCCCATTTAACCCATTCATGCGAGGTAAGAGGTGGGACTAAAATTTAGTCCCATACTGCTCACCTAGTAGGAGTTAGACCTCCTTATAAGGGAGATTGTTTCTCGACATGTATGAGAATGAGAACAAGAGAGACATTCACAAGCACTCCTCCTCTGCCGCCCGCCTCGCTATGCCACGCCTCGTCACGACGTGCCGCTGGTTGTGGGAATGAGCCAAGCCGTTGTCTAAATTTTTGCCACGCATGACCACTATACGAAAGGTCACACAGGAGCTGAAAAGATTTTCTGTAGTGAAGATTGAATATGAATGCTGCACCATTCGGCTGCTCCCCGTTTGTTTCGTCTCCCTCTTTTTCTTCACCTCCTGTCGCTGCCTATTCACCTCCTTCTCATGTTCCTACAAAAGAGAGGTCTCTCCTCTCTAGAGAGACACACCAGAACAACACCTTCCTCACGCCGCTGAGTTCCGGGAGCACTGAGCTACTTCTACGATCTTCCCCATCCTAGCTTATGGCGTGCACCGCAAGTCAGGACAGTAGGCCTCCTAAACCCACCTCTTTGATTCTTGTACGGGACAAGGGTGATAAGATTTTTGGGGAGCGCTCTGTGCGACTACTGACCTGTTCATCACGGACACCCCGAACACTGACGACTACTTCACAAATGACAATTCTTCCCTGATGTCAATGACCTCTTCGACGACATGGGTGACAATGTCAACGCCAACGCTAATGCTACTGTCGCACCTCAGTACATGTTCATGTTCTTTTTGTTCGAGTACCTACTATAGTTTGTTCTTCTAGTATCTGCTCTACATATTTATGTTCTAATTCACATGTGCAGATACTATTTGCCTTCTCTTTGTTAGATTACATGACTTGTTTCATCTCTACTATAATTGTCATGTTTTATCTAGTATTTCTATGGATTAAATCATATGATAAATTGATCATATTTCCAATAGAACCTGTAAACCAGACCAAGAGCTTCGTTAAAACAAAAACTATTTCTAACTTTCCAAAAATACCAGAGAGTCGCAACACGCACAAGCTCAATAGCTTGTTGATTTTTATTGCTACGATAAATCTATCCACCAGTCGACTGGCCGTTTGCTTCAAATCCGCACGACTCGATAGCCGCCCGATCCGGATCCAACGGCCCGCGTCACCCTGGTGCACGCAGTGCGGGTGGCGGTAGCCGTTACCATCGTTGTGTGTCGCTGACTAGTTGGTCCACTGGAACCGCCCATATCGCCCAATGCCACGATCCCCACTCGCCCCCTCTCGCCGTTCGCCCGCACTACTTCTTCTTCCTCTGCTTCGGGCTGTCCATTCGAATCTCCTCTCGCTCCCCTCCCCCTCGTGCGCGACGGTTGCTGCTGGTGGTGTGTTCTGGTTCGCGGCGGACGGCGTCTGAATCCGCGGTGAGGAACGCATTCCCCACCCTGTTTTCCTTCCTCTTTTTGCTCCGCCGCTCTGGTCCGCCATTGATTTAGGTTGGAGTCGTCGAATCTGGTAGATTGTTGTTCCTATTAGGTTAGATTAAGGTCGGCTTCTAATTTCTGAGTCGATGTTGAGCAGCGCATCCCCCATTCCCCCACCCATCTACCCGCCCCGCTCTGTATTTCCTGTTGCTCTGCCTCCATGCTTCGCCGTTGATTTTTGGTGCTCGGACTCTTTGATTCTGGCGGTTGTTGTTGCTATTAGGCTAGGTTATGTCGCCTTCTAAGTTCAGTTTGAATATGGTTCGGACATCTGGTTTAATTTTTTGGTAATCGTGGGTGTGGATAGGTCTTAGTGGTGGTAAGTGTGGTTGGTTCTAATAGGGATTTTGTTATGGTGTTACTGTTGTGGATGTGGTTGTTTAGGACATCCAATAATGTTTGGTGTTTATGGATTTCAAGTTGTGCATTAGTGGATGAGGATTTAAAAAGCAACCCTAAGTTTTTTCACATAATGTTGTTTTATGTTGGTTTTGTTAGATGCGGTTTGTCCATTGATTAGGCTTTTGTGCTGCTCCAATTAGCTTGTTCAATTATCACGATGTCTATATTGAACTTACCAACTATATTGCACTCAAATTACCAGATGCTTTAAACTCTGTTATTTATCAGTGTTGTCTTGTTATGGTTGAATTATCATGGTGATGGTTTTACACTTACCTCTGTCATCTTACCGTAGTTACCATAAGTTTTTGCTAGACTAACTATATGCAGCACAACGCTTATTTCTCATTCATTTTGTTTTGGTTGGGTTATTAATGAGCATGTGTGAATGCTATTTCTTATCATTGGTAATTTGGTTGTAACTTACCAATTGCATTGTGCCTCAATTATCAGTCTCACATGCTTTTTATATACCTGTGCTATCTGTTTTACTTTTTTTAGCATGTGCGACCAGTTTGTAGTTTGCTTGTTTCCTTTTATCAGCTGTATTATTGCTTTGTCAAACATCGGTTTTATAAACAATGTATTCCTTTTTTTCCTACGTGTCAGGGAGACAATGCCGAAGAAGCGTAAAGGAGATGGCGATGGAATCGATGAGGTTCCTTCGAAAAAGGCGAAACGCCCTCCTCTGCAGAATAGAGCCTCACCCAGTTCGCTTCTTCTAGCATGCAAGGACATGAATGATGACAGGAAGGGTGCCATTGATGATATGGATTTAACTAGCCTTCGAAATATCCAATGTGACCATCTATTCAACAATCTCAGTGTGTGGCTTGCTGATCTCTACGACCCCAATTCGCGTGAGGTGGTCGTACCAGGCCGAGGCAGGCTTCTGGTCAATGAAGAATACGTGCATCGTGTTATGGGTGTGCCGCGTGGAGGGAATGATGTCCCTTACAAGCTCCCATCTGAAATTGATATTGAGTTAGGGCTTGAGTTGTTTGGCGAGCTCGGATATGCCCCTAAAATGACTGATCTTGTTGATCTCATAAAGGGTTCTGAAAATTTTGATGACACTTTCAAGCGTATGTGGCTTCTGCTTGCGGGGAATACAGTCATTGCCCCGACCACCTCCAACAAAGTTAGCCCCCGTTGGTATGCTGTGCTGGTAAGTTTTTTGTGAATATGTCATTTTCTTTCTTGTGTGCCTGATAACTTTACTATATGTCAGTGTGATAACTTTCATATTTTTTGTGGTGCATTCGGTGAACTTCAGTGTTGTTTTTTATATTGCAGTGTGACATCAATGGTGTTAAAAATCTCAATTGGTCCAAATTTATTGCTGATGAACTGCACAAGGCGTTGTTGAAACGCAAGCCTACCAAGGGTTGCCTTCTTTTCTACAATGTAAGTGATGATGCTTTCCTCTTACCTTCTCTTTTGTCATTTGTCATTTTCTTTGTCATTTTATGGCTGATTTTTGTAAGTGTTTACCATGGCGCTTGTGTTTTTCTTATCAGCTATTGTACATTCATGTGATTGGTCTTTCTGGACTTGGCATCGAACTGCCTGATGGTCCTTTTCCCATCAATGTATGGACAAAGAAGCTGATAACTCTTGTCCTCAACAAGGATGTTCAGGCTGACAAAGTTTCTTTCGGGAAACTACCAGTAATATATATCTATGTTTTTCAGTTCACAGTCTGCTTTGCAACTGCATTTTATTTTCATTGTTTTTTTGTTGTTACTTATCTGTGATGGCTACATTTTTTCCAGTTGAAGCCTGAGTTTGGCATGAATTTCTGTCTGTTTGGTGGTCTGGAAGGTCTTGACAAGTTTATGCGTGTTCATACTGCCCCAAGCTGCAGTGAAGAGGTGAGCATGTAACCTAGTTTCTTGATTTTTTTTGCTATTTTATGTTCTTTCATTGGCTGATAAATTATTTTTTGCACCCATTGTGGTTACCCTGATTTGTTGCCAACTTGTCACTCTTTACTAATCTGGATGATTTCCATTGTGGCATATCCTCTATATAAAATAATAATTATGATGCAACCATGTGATAATTATTAGTGCAATGCCTTGATAACTTTGCAGCATTTCTGTGATAACTTGATATCATGATAACTTTTGGTTGCATTTATTATGATGATTGTAGCATTCCTGTGATAACTTGATATTCATGATAACTTTTGTTGCATTTTTGTGATAACTTACTAGTTATTTCCATTCCTTTTTCATTTTTTTATGTTGAACAAAAATTTGCCAAATCAACTCAGATAGTTGCTCGATTCACGTCCGCCATGGCTGGCATCCTAGGCAATCTTGTGGAATCATTCACCGCTTTAGATGATGAGGGCCATTCACATGCATCCCGTCAGCTAGACGCTGGATTGAACGTTATCTCCTCTGCCACCCGTACGACGTCAAGGACTACGCGGTCATCGCAAGGCAGGCGGACAAAAAGTGCTGGAAAGAATGTGGCTGAAGATTCTGACAGCGATGACGATTATCACGGAGGCGATGATTCTGATTCTGACGCTGACTCCGATGATGATGATGATGACTATCGAGTTGTTTGTCGTCGCCCTAAAGATCCTTTTGTTGCTTCAGGCTGTGGTACCGTGGATGTAGACATGGGCAGCGGTCCAGCTGATGATGAGACCACACATCTTGATGGTGCAACTGTCAAAGCCCATGATGGCACAGGACCAAATGTTGAAGACACCCCTGTCCGCCCTGTCGGCGATAACCTCGTTGGGTCTCAGATCTTACTCACTGGAACATCTCATGCAGCATCCGTCGAATCAGGTGATCGAGGGCTTAGCCAACAAGGTCTGACAGACACGCAAGCTGAGGCGGCCACTGACTCTTCTGTCAAGCGGTGCGGTGCTGAGCTTTTGAAAAAGTTG
>NC_041381.1:436533211-436550649 GCF_002162155.2 Triticum dicoccoides
ACTTCACCAGTTGTGCCTACCAGCCCATCGCAAAGGCCGTCTTCACCAATTGCACTGTCAGCATCTGAGATCATGAAGCTGTGAAGAAAGTTGTGGTCCAGGAGCTTGGTATACGCGTGGTTGAAAAGGGAACCGGTGCCTCCGTCCCACTGTCGACCTTGCGGAAGGAGGCCCCACGCAGGTGAATTATTATTTTCCAATGTCCTTCTTATCAATTATGTGCCTGAAACAACATGGTAAATACAGTTGTTTGAGTAAGGTAGTTTGGGTAATTTCATGCCGGTGATCAACTTGCTTATTTTTCATCTGCAGGGCCCCTGACAAACAATCTATTGTTGCTAAGGATTCAGGGATTGCACCAGTGAAAAGGTATTCAAATTGTTACTTTCGTTTATGTTCAGCAGATATTTTGTTCTTGTTGTCTGATAACTCATGTTGATGAACATTGATAACTCAACTTTGCCCCTCTAGTAATTTAGAGTCTCCAATCTTGATAGTCGTATGTGCTTGTAACATTTGGTTATTTTTTTCATTCAGTGCACCTATGAAACAAGTTGCTGCTGCTGAGGGTTCTCCAAGTGTACCAGGAAAAAGGTGTTCACATACCTATCTAGTTTGCAGTTATTCAGAAATAATTGTTGGTTTTTTTGTTCATATGATTTGATAACTTTATATTTCTAGTCCTTGATAACTTTGTAATATTTTCCCTGGATGCTACTTATACCTGAAGTATGTGACATCCTTTTTTGATTGAAGCATGTGGTAACTCAGGTTTAACAACATGTGTAATCTCACTACTACCCTTGTGTACCGATTTTTTCAGTCGTTCAAAAGATAAAAGTGCGGTGAAAAAGTGAAATTCGCCAAGACCAGATCCTCTCCACGACTAAGGGCAACATTGTCACAGACAACGTCATCGGAGACAACAGAAGTTATCCATCTTGATGAATCTCCCATGGCGACATCTCCGTCTGAAAAAGCAGCAGCATCTAGCGAGGGTGCATCTGATGCTGTTGCGGCGACATCGGCTGGTGTTTCTGATGACACTGTTTTTCAGCTAGTTGCAGCGGCAACTGTTACTGCTGCTGTTGAAGATATCGCCAGCATGGCTGTAGCTATTGAATGCGAAGATGAAGTCGTCCCTAATATAGCGCATGATGGAAGTGAAGGTAGTTCTGTTCGCCATCACATTTGTTTTTTGTTTCTTGTATTTTTATGATGTTTTTTGTTGACGATGTGTTTAATCTTTTTCCGCTGTAGCTAAGAAAGTTGTGGGAAGTACCAGAGACAATATGCCTACTGATACGGCTACAGCTGGAGGTGAAAAGAATGATGCCGATAGTCCTATTGTCACAGGTTGGTAACTTAATTTTCTTATGTTGATAACTTGTCTGTCTAATACATGATAACTCGAGATATTGTTTCTGGCACTAACAAATACAATGTCATCTACATGTTTTCCTGATGCCTTTTTTCCTTATTTGTGTGTTACTTGTGATGTTTTGAAGCAGTAGCCGACCCTGCATTGGAGTTGAGCACTCCTGGAGCTGGAAACTACGATGGTAATTTTACGCCACCCAGCTGCTCTCTTGGGCTGGATGCCATCTTTGCTGCGAGTCCTCAAGTGCCACCATCTACTGAAGCAACTGCAATGGCTCAAGCTGCACCAACATTGGCTCAAGTACCACCTGCAGCACCAGAAGCACCTGCGGCGGTGCCATCTGCTCAAGTACCACCTGCAGCACCAGAAGCACCTACGGCGGCGCCATCTGCTCAAGTACCACCTGCAGCATCAGAAGCACCTGTGGCGGCGCCATCTACTCAAGTACCACCTGCAGAACCAGCTACTGGCCCTGACGCCGTTCTAGGGCTCGCAGCTCCTGTTGATGCTGACTCGAAGGGCAAGGCAATGATGAAAGTTATCAAGGCTCAACCGGTTGCTTGGGCTTCGCCACCCAACAACTCTGGTAAGTGAAGACCTTGTGTCTTCGCTTTTATGCCGTGAGAGTGATGGATTGAGATATGTCAGTGTTCATCGTATTGTTTTGTGCCTTGGTGTGCTCTTTTTATTTATGTGTTTGGAACTTTCTATCATTCCCTGTGTATGGATGAATGTAATACTACTTCTATGCTTTGTGTGATGTAAATGAACATATGTGCTTTCAGTACCCGTAATATATGTTTCTATTGTGTCCGCTACAATATTTTGTACGATGCTAGCATAGACGATAAGTCCATCCTCCTCCCCCCCTGGTAACTTTGTCAGTTTTGAAAGCCGATGTTATCTGTTACTGACTTTTAGTAAGCGCGTGATACGTACATCTCCTATCATTGCCTATTTATTTTCCTTAATTCATTGTCATGCTTACAAAACAATACTGTACTCGTAGTTATTCATCTGAACTTTTTCATTACTCCTTCAATTTTTTCTAATCACCCTGATAACTCCATATGACATATGTTGGTAACTCAGATGTTCAAATCCTGTCAATTTATGATCCATTGACACCATAACTCCAGCCATATGCATTCTTTACCAATCCTGGGCTATACAATTCTTTTTGGTCTTCTTTTTAACATGTTATGATGATTAGTTTATATCACAGCTGTTCCTCATTATGCACCAGTGTTATCTAATTTGTTCCTTAAAAGGCCCATACATGTGTGCTGGTAATCCACATTCACATTGCCTGGTATCTTCTATATTGTGTTCCTGATAACTTCTTGTATCTTGTCTCAATTTTTAATACCTGATTTTTTTGCAACAATTTATGTTGTTTATCACTACTGTTCATGTCCTCATCACTCTTTTTTTATTTAAGTAACACCGGAAGCTGGTCGTGTGCAAGTGTATGATGTTGAGATTGACGATGACGAGGCTCTCATGTGGTGGGAAGAATTTGAACATGGCAATCCAGCATTAAAAGGGAAATCTAATGTTCAAATAGGTGATTTTTTTTCTGCTCCATGAACATTGCAACCCTTGCACAAACCACTTTCTTTGTTTTTTCAATTATGGACCACCACTTGATAATCAAAACATGTGGCAGTTGATATGTTTTGACCCATCACTTGATAATTCTTTCTCCCATCTGATGATAATTCATGGTTTTCCCTTTTTTCTGTTTCTACCAGACAACCCCCAAAGTCCAACATTTGTTACACCAGAGTTACCACCTCGCACAGAGCATTTAGTACGCAGTTCAACACCTAAATCCTTTATTCGGAAAGTTAGGGTCACCCACCCGTCCAAATACCTGCTCCCGCCTTTTGCCACCCTCACACCGAGCAAGGAGGAAGATTACGTTTACAATGAAGTTATCAAGCATACTACTGATTCTAACTCTAAGATTAAAGAGTATGTTTCCATCCTTTTTCTCATCTTTCTTAACACAAATCATTATTTTGTGCGCCTTTTTTTAAATGTATTTTTTAAATCTTTTTTTTTGTTTTTTGTTTTTTGTAGTCTTAGAGTCATCAACATTGATGGTAGGTGGGTTACCCTTGGTGAGCTTGCCAATTGTGTGAAGGGAGTTGGGCAACTATCAACCAGCATTGCCGAGTTACATGTTCGCGTTCTCCAGTATAAGGAAACGCCAAACAGGCTCATCTTCCTTTGGGTGCTCTCTGTGTATCTGTTGTTAGGAGACTTCAAATCCAAGTGTTTACTGAAGTATTTTCGATGGGACAAGTTTTACATTCTTAGTCACCAGGATCAGGTATGTTATGTTTGATGGATCTGGTAACTGTACAGTTAGTGTCTTGGTAACTTCCTGATAATACCATGTAACTTCCTGTTATTTGCGGATATTGTTTGTTCTTCATGTCATGATAACCTGTTTCATGCACACTGGTAACTTTTGACCTTTCTGCCCTGATAACTTCTTTTTCTAGTTGCCTCCCATGTTAATTTCATGACCATTTGTTATCTTGGTAATTTTGTTTCTTTTCCAACTACTTTTATGCTTACTGCCTTTTAAATTTTTTCAGCTGCTATTCCCTGCTTTGCAAAAGTTGGGCCGCAGTCCAGATGACGGGCATTGGTATGTGTTGTCACTAAATCTTAGGGCGAAGCGGTTTGAAGTTCTAGATTCATTGCGTGACCAAGATAGTCCTTCTCTTCTCGAGCATGCGACAAGATACATGAACGCAATAAAGAAGGCCTGGTTGATAAATTACAAGGACTCGCATAAGCAGATCGAGGACTATGAACTTGTGTACATTGATGTGTTGAAACAAGAAAATGGGTTAGTTGTGGATTACTCACTCTCTTTTTAACATCCCAACTACATGTTTGTCATCCCTGTTTATTTTGACCCGGTCTGAAACTCCAATTAAATTGATTTTGTGTTGTTTTTTTCATCAGAAATGTTTCAGCATTGATTGTGGATTTTTCGCATGCACGTTCCTTGAGGTGTGGGATGGCAAAAATGTTCCAGCCTTAACTCATGAACAAATTCCAGCTCTTCGGAAAATTATGACATTGAGGTGGTTAGATCATTATCAAAACAAATGCAAACAGTGGCACTATCATCTGTTCGGCAGCGGGTGATGAGGTGATATTTTTTTACTACATTGTGATAAGTTCTGCCAAACTGTGATGATAACTTTTTTATTTGAATCTGTCATGACAATGCCATGGAGCAAAGTGTTGACATGTTGTTTTACTATAGTATACACAGTCCAAAATCACTGACTATATGACATAATTCACTACTGTGATTATAATTTGTTCATAAGCAATTTTTAGAAGTGCAAGGAGGACTAATTTTTTGTGCATAAGTAATACAATGCAGTGCTGGTAGCCTTCAAAAAATGTAGATACATTGGCTTTTACAAATCCATGTCAATTCCATCATAGATTGCTGGTAATTGGCATAATAATGTACTGATAGCTTGGTTAAGAAATAAAAATTTTGGATTTACAAATCCATGTCAATCCCATCAAACATTTGCTGGTAACTGGCATAACAGGGTACTGATAGCTTGCTTAAATTATAGAGATACACTTGCTTTTGCATTACAAAGCCATGATAAAATCTACGATACAATGCTGATAACTGGAATGTTATGGGGCTCGTAGCTTGCACATTATGGTCCATGAAAAAAAATGCAGCCACCATCTTCCATTTTAATAGCACCTTCTTCATTTATTTTGCTAGGGGAGATTTGCATGTGAGTTTGTCATGTTCCAGACTCCCGCACACACCACATTTCCTTTTTGTCTTTGGTTTTGCAATCTCAAAACCTGATTGCTTTCTTTAAGGCAAGCATCTTTGGCCGATCTGGTCCCGTCATCTGTTCCCGTCATCTGTTAGGTGCGACAGAAAGAAAATTATACAGGTGTTTTCTTGCCAATCTGGTCCCGTCATCTGTTAGGCAAGCATCTTTGGCCGATGCCTTAAATTCTTTAAGAATTGACGTGTATCGCATGACACTTTTCCCCTCCTCTGGCATCGACTTCTTAACTATCGGCTGTTCGAAATCAGGTTGAATAAGATCCTCCTCTGGATCCCAGGTCCACCTCTTTAGGATGTACTTTCAGGTATCTCGTATACCCCAATTTGGTCCATAACTCGTAGTACGTGCGCGCACAGTAGCCCGTCACGATCAAACTTGCAGCAACTACACGAGTATGTCTCTTCAACCATGTTTGCTTGCACATGGTAGTCCCTGTCTCCATATTTCGGTATTATCCCGCGTACTGAGCTGACCTTGAAAGTACCATCATCCAATGTGTCGCATCTGTATGCTGATTTCACCTTCATCTCCACCTGGAACTTGCAAAACAAGTTATGTGTGTATAGCCCCCGCACCTGCATCTCCAGCGGGTTCATCGAGTACATTTCGGTTTCTTTGTGCATTGTTTCCAATTGCTCTTTTGACACGCTAGCCATCACCTTATCCTGTATCGCAGTGTACTGTTGTGCGAATTCGACCAGTGAGTTGTTTGGGTTGACATACTTCTTGAGCACAGAGTTAAATCCATCGCTTCTTGCCGTGGTCTGCAAGAACGGGAAAAAGTCATGCATATAGTATACCGGGACCCAACACTTCCTGTTCTCCCACAGCCAATGGAAATGTCCATTGTCAGTCTGGCCATACGCTTCCATCATCACCCACCACTTGTGCTCAAACTCATCAACTGCATTCATAATATAAACATGGTAACATCAAGTATTGGAGGATGGTAACATCTGTTCAAACATAGCTGGTAACTAGGAACACCAATGCTGTTGATAATTATGTCACACATACATGGTTACTTTAGTTGAAGGATCATGGTAAGTAATTTGCAGACAGGATAAGATTTTCTTTTCCAAAGCGAATACCACTCTGTGTGTGTAGTACAAGCAACATTTTTAACTAGCAACAAAAAAATACTCATATCAATCAGACTAGCTGGTGATTGAAAAGTTTTGTTGTAACTAGTGGGGTGAACAACTGAAATGTGTACATCAAACATGGACATTATAGGGGTAGTACAGAAAGCAACTAATGTAGGTAATTTTGTTATAATCCTCTGGTAACTTGTCACTTTGTTAGATGGTAACTGTTGTTATCATGCATCTAAACCCATTTTCTATGTGCCCATTTTTCTGTGTTTTAAGCTAGTGAGGGGTGGGAAGTAAAATACCAGTGAGGCTGTTGTCAACACAATCCTTGAATGCATTGTTTAGTGGGTCATTGTCAGCCATCAGCTTCCCAAGCTTCTCTTGTGCTTTTTTCATTATATGCCAGCGGCAATTCCTGTGTACTATCCCGATGAACACCTCATCAATAGCACTCCTCATTGCAAAATCTTGATCTGTTATTATGTTCTTTGGCGCAATTCCACCCATTGCATGCAAGAATGCATTAAACAGCCACACAAAGTTACCAGATAGTTCGTTTCGAACAAACCCACAACCAAATTGGATCGACTGCCCATGGTTATTAATGCCAATGAAGGGTGCACAGGGCATTTTGTACATGTTTGTCATGTATGTTGTGTCAAATGAGATGACATCATTGTATCTAGCATATGCCCTGCGCGACGCACCATCTATCCAGAATAAATTCTCCACTTTGTCCTCATCATCAAGCTTTATTCTCCAATAGAAATCTGGATTTTGTGCCTTCATATCTTGGAAGTACGAGATTGTGCTCCCCACATCAGCATGGCGGTACTCCATCCGGAATTTAGCTCGCTGGTTTGCGATGTCCTTTGTTGTGTATGGTACATCTTTAGGATCCCCGTAGAACCATTCCATTAGTTGCATCTGTTTGGCTGTCTCTATGTTGCATCTGTGCAATATCTTCAAGAAGTCCTGCTCATCTTTTGGAATGTTCCTATGTGATGATAGGAACTTTGTCAAGGACGGCTTTCTTATTAGAGGGTGGTTGTGGTCGCCGTTGCAGCGTTTGACTCTCCACCACGCATCCGTGTGGGTGATGTAAAGGTGGGCCGGACATCCCGACCTCACAACCTTCCCTCTTTTCCTCTTCTTCACGATGCCTTTTGGGACCTGCACATCCTCTGTCTCTTCCCTGTTTGTTTTTGGCTTGTCGTATTTCCCACAAACCAGGAGGACTCTGCTTACAGTATTGTCTTTGATTGTTTTCTGTATTCCAGTCTCATTCCAAACCCATATCTCTGTGCATATTGCCTGTAGTGTTCATAAGCTTCCTCAAAAGTATCAAACTTCATCGTTTCATCAGGAGGTTTCGGTGTGGAGTATGCCTCGGTATTTTTGTCTCCCTGTTCAGCATTCTCTCCCCTGTTTCTGGACTCGCTGGCTCGCTGACTGAATGATCAAATAAGCTTTCTCTCCCCCCTATGCTGCTAGTAGTCGGTTCTTTGCTTGTTTCTTGAACCATCGGGTTGCTTCTAGAAGTAGCACCTGTAATGTTTTTGAAAGTTGTTATTTTGTGTTATATTTTTCTGCATGCCAAAACTAGTGGTAACTTGTACTCCAGTTGCTTGGTAAAGTTTGCATGCATTAAAATGTTTTTTTGTAGCTGTAAAGTGAAAGCATGTAATTCCAATTGCAATACATATTGCATGATAATTCGTATGTAGTAAGTGAGGTAACTGTGCCTAAATTCATAGTAACCAGTGAAAGTATGTAATTGCAATTGCAATACAGATTGCATGATAATTTGTATGCAGTAAGTGTGGTAATTGTACCTAAATTCATGGTAACCTGTGTGCATCAAGCTACGTCATTTGTCAACTGTTTCATGGTGAATGTGATAGTTGTAAATAACCTAAGGTGGTAGTTGCAATTCAAGTACGATGGTAACAAATTTGTGTACAAAATTGTGGTAGCATGGTAAATGTTTTACCTTCATCTGTTTTGGCAGAACCAAAGCTTGCCGTGTGTGCATATTCACACTGTTGGTTTTTCCCCACACCACTCATCATGACATCCACATTACCCCTGTTGTCATGCGCCATTTTCTTGTGTCGTAGCACCTGCTAGTACATATGATTGCACCAATTAATTTTCCACAATTACTAGCAATCTTGATTATTTTTTCACAACAACTATATTTTTTTCCTTTTAATTCCATGATAACTTCTGTTTTATAACAGGTATCGTTTTGGCAGTAACCAGCATATGGGAGTATGACAGCGACAGTTTCTATGAACCTCATTTCATGAACATCATTTTTTATCAAAAAAGAATGGTTGCAACAATGTAAATCAACACATGGTATTCTTGTAGTGTTTTTAGCACCTTTGGTTCTGAGTTTTTCCTGGTAATTTGTAATGAATTAGCATGATAACTTGTTCTGACATGGGTGTGTTCAATATATAAAGGAAGAAAGGGATCTTTTTTATGTTGAATAAGTCTTATAGGATGCTGATTACTCAATGCACACACTCTGGTAATCTATTTTCAATCGAGATGGTATGTCAGTTTTAATGAGAAAATTCATACATGTATTTTCTAACTTGACTGTAAAAGATGAAATTTAGTCAATCTTTTTGTTGGTAACCTGACTGAATTTGAGTGGTAACTCAATTTCAACATAGGAATTACACACATGTAGTAAAAATACTACCTTTTTTGCATGCTTTAGTTCTTGTTGTTTTTTCCCCATGTTTTTCCCCTTGATTTTATTGGTATGAAATGCAAATGCAGCATGGGTATAGAGATTGAATCACTTACCTCCTTTCTTTTTTGACTGATTATGATGAAATTCGGACGAATTGATGATAACCCCTGTGATGTTCTTGTGGTAAACCGGGGCCCTCCCTCAAATCCTTGTGTTTTGGTGGTGTTTTTTCATGGTTTCCTTTTTTTGGTGGATCTGATCTGGCGTCGATGTTGCCGGCGATGGTGGCGCGTCAGGGAGAGAGGAGAGAACTGATCGGGGCAGGTGGCTGTTTCTTGCGATGGAGGTAAGAAACTAGGTTTTGGGTGGTAAGTCACGTGCAGGAGGGGGGAGGTGGGCCAAATTGGGCCTCGATGCGTTGCGCGGGGAAGGACACAATAGGGGGGAGGTGGGCCTAGCGAGAGAAGTCTGGGTCGTGGGTGGAGCTGCAGAATTGGATCACGCGCGGGGAGGGACGCGGGTTCCCGATCATGCGGATCTGTCGCTAACCACCAGTCGGCTGGTGGTTAGTCGCGTCCTTATTGCTAACCTACCGACAATGGATTGATAAGTAACATATGGGTTATTCCCAGTGAGTTGGCTTATATTTCTCCAAACGTGGCAACAAGACATTATAAAAGTAAATGTATGCAACTTTTGATTCTTGAGAGAAAAGACAAGATAGATCATCAATAATTTGTCTCTTAACTAAATTATCCCTAGTTATTGAATTCATGCTCCAGCCAACTCATCCAAAAGTCTGAACTGATGCAGGGAGATGTAAACGGAAAAGTTTGCAATACAATAGTCGTTATATTGATGGAGTGCTAGTGCACGTATATATAATTACAAGGGAAGGCCTCTACCTCAACTATACAAGACTAGGAGGTGGGCCACAAGTCCAATATACATGCAACACAAAATACAACTCAACACACCCCCGCCCCCCGGTCGAAGCGTTGCCAGAGACACAGAGACTGGACCGAAACTCCTCAAAGACGGAACTAGGCAATCCCTTAGTCATCACATCAGCAAACTGTCGTGATGTTGGCACATGAAGAACCCGAACACGGCCAAGGGCAACTCGCTCACGCATGAAGTGAATATCAAGCTCAGTATGCTTCGTACGTCAATGGTGCACCTGGTTGGCGGAAAGGTAGACCGCGCTGACATTATCGCAGTAGACAAGAGCAGCCTTATGAACATCACAAAACAACTCCTGGAGCAGCTGACGGATCCAAGAGCACTCGTCCATGGCATTAGCCACAACGCGATACTCTGCCTCGGCGCTAGAGCGGGAGACCATGGGCTGCCGCTTCGATGACCAAGAGATCAACGAGGGCCCAAGGTAGACGCTGTAGCCTGACATGGAGCATCGAGTGTCGGGGCAGCCAGCCCAGTCGGCATCCGAGTAGGCCACGAGTTTGGTGGAGGCAGAGGCCGTCAAAGACATGGTGCCGCATATATAACGGAGAATACGCTTCAACAAGGTCCAGTGGGAGTCATTTGGAGCATGCATGTGGAGGCACACCTGCTGAACAACGTACTGTAGGTCGGGTCGAGTCAGCATCAGGTACTATAAAGCACCAACAATGGAGTGATAAAACGCTCCATCGGACGTGAGAGACCCCTCCAGAGCAGAGACCTTCACCTTCGTGTCGACGTGGGTGGGCGCCAGCTTGTAGTTTAGCATACCGGCACGCTCCAGAAGCTCGTGGGCGTACTTCTACTGATGCGGAAAGAAGCGGTCAGTCCGGCGGACCACCTTGATGCCGAGCAAGTAGTGTAGGGGTCCCAAGTTCTTGAGGGCGAACTCATCACGAAGTCGAGCAGTCAGCCGCTAAAGGAGATCGGGGGTGGACGTCGTAAGGATGATGTCGTCGACATAGAGCAACAGATATGTAGTGTTAGCTCCCTGATGATACATGAAGAGTGAGGCATCGGAGCGAGTGGACCAAAATCCCAGACACTGCAGGAAGGCTGCAATACATTGGTACCAAGCTCGAGGCGCCTACTTCAACCCTAAAGAGAACGGGAGAGCAAGCACACAAAGTCTGGGTGTTCGACAAGCCAGTGGGCTGCTCACAGTACACCTGCTCGGCAAGATGACCGTGCAAGAAGGTGTTGGAGACATCCAAATGGTGCACAGGCCAGGCGCGCGAAACTGCCAGCTGGAGCACGGCGCGAATCGAGCCTGGTTTAACAACCATGGTGAAGGTGTCAGTGAAGTCCACGCCCATGCACTGTCGAAATCCACGAACCACCCACCGAGCCTTGTAGCGCTCGAGAGAACCGTCCGGGCGAGTCTTGTGGTGAAACACCCACTTGCCAGTGATGATATTAGCACGAGGGGGTCGCGGAACAAGCTGCCATGTGCGGTTGTGCTGTAAGGCATCGAACTCCTCTTGCATCGCAGCTAGCCAATGGGGATCCCGAAGGGCAGCATGAGCGAAGGTGGGAACGGGTGATGGTGTCAATGTCGAGGCGGCGCACACATACTCATCGAAGGAGTAGCGCGTGCTCGGCCGAAGCACTCCTCCTCGGGCACGGGTAGTCATGCCAAGAGGAGGGGCAGCAGGGTCGGTGATGGCATTGGGGGCCGTGGTGGCATCAGGGGTTGCAGCCACGACAGGGGCGCCGGCGGCGGCGGGCGCACCCACAGCAGCGACAGGGGCCGTAGCGTCGGTGACGGGGGCCACGGCGGCAGCGGCGCCAGCCGAGCCGACGACCGAGGGGGCGATGGGCGAGGAGGATGTCGAGCCCGTCGCCGGAGTGGTGGTGCCAGCCGGGGTAGCGGGCGGAGTACCCATCGGCTCAACCTCGTAGGAGGGAGACAGGGATCCAGGGGCCCGGTCAGACTCGACCTCTGGGAGGGAGTCGAAAAACCGGGTGGTGGCGGCAGAAGGTGCCATGCCGGGGGGGCCTCCGGGGGCCGTCACCGCGCATCGCTCCAAGAAGGGGGCGCGGGGGCCGGTGCCGAATGGGCCAAAGCCGGAGGAACCTGAAAAAAGGGAACACCGCCTCGACAAAATACACGTGCCTCGAGGTGTACACACGATGAGTGACAGGATCATAGCACCGGTAACTTTTGTTGTTAGGAGGGTAGCCAAGGAAGATGCATGGGACGGAACGTGGTGCAAGCTTGTCTGGCGTGGTGGGCGTGGTGCTGGGCTAACAGAGACACCCAAAAATGCGGATACTATCATAGGACGGTGGTGTACTGAAGAGAAGGTGGTGAGGTGCGTAGTTCCACCGAGGACGACATGGACAAATGTTAAGTAAGAGAGTGGCGATGGCGAGAGCATCGGGCCAAAACCGAGCGGGCATGTTAGAGTGAAATAGTAACTTGTGAACACAGTCATTAAGAGTGCGGAGAATGCACTCGACGCGTCCGTTCTGCTGTGAAGTGTAGGGGCAAGTCAGGCAGAAGATGGTGCCGTGAGAGGCGAGAAGTGTGCGAAGAGCGACATTGTCAAACTCTTTCCCGTTATCAGTTTGGAGGGCGGGTACGGGGCGACCTAACTGGGTGGTGACATAGGAATAAAAGGCGGTGAGTGTGGCTAAAGCGTCAGATTTACGACGAAGAGGAAAAGTCCACACATAATGAGAATAATCATCTAAGATCGCTAAGTAGTATAGGTAGCATGTGTTACTCGCAACGAGAGACGTCCAAACATCACTATGAAGCAATTGAAACGGGAAAGTGGAAACAGAAGTAGACGCACTAAAGGGAAGACAAACGTGCTTGCCTAAGTGACAAGCCTCACAAGAGTGCTCGTTGAGCTTATTACATGAGAAAGAGAAACTCCTAAGAATTTGACGTAGAACGGTGGCGTTGGGGTGGCCCAAGCGAGCATGCCAAAGGTCAATGCCGGTGGCAAGGGCAATGGGTGTGGAGGTGGAGGCGCCGGCGTGCACGGGTAGAACTCATCTGGACTGTCACATCGGTGAAGGATCATCCGGGTATGGGCGTCTTTCACAGAAAAGCCAACACCATCAAATTCAACAGTAAGTGGGTTCTCACGAGTAAGACGACGAACGGAAACTAGGTTGTGACTTATTCAGGTGAAACAAGAATATTAGACATAGTAATGGGTGTGGAAATGGAGGAAAAACTAGTGCTACCGATATGAGTAATGGGTAAGGAGGAGCCGTTGCCGACGGTGATACGAGTGGGTGTGTGAACAGGAGTGGAAGAGGTTAGGTTACTGGGATGAGCTATCATGTGCGCAGTAGCACCTAAGTCCATGTACCAGTCGCCTCCACCGACATAGCTACTCGGCAACGGCGCGGAGTGCTGGGCGGTGAGGAGGGTGGGGTCCCATGGCACAGGTACCGGCGGCGACGGGAGGCCCTCGTAGGGCGGCGCCGGGACAGGTGAACCATAACCATCGAGGGGCGGCGGCGCAAGGAGGGCGCCGTAGCCGGTGCCAGTCTACTGGTAAGGCGCGCCGATGAATGCTGGGTGGCCCGCGGGGAGAGCCTGCTGGTAGTGCGGCGCCCCCCGGCGCCCTGGGCCGGCCGTCGCTGCAGGCGGCGGCCGCCGCCGCCACACCGGTTGTGTCGGCCCCCTCCTCCTTGCAGCTGCTGCTGGGGAAGCGCTAGTGGCGGCAACGGGTAACACCCGACGAGTGCGGGAGGACGCGACTGGATCGGCGCGGACAGTGGAGCGGGGCCACCGCAGATGGTGAAGTAGCCCGCAGTATCCATGGAAAGGCGTCAATGGCGGCGGGAAGAGGAAGACGGCGGCGGCACGCGGGAGCATGCGGTGGCGGCGCGTCGGGTTAGTGTGTCGGCGCGACGGGGCGGTAGCGGCGCGGCAGGAGGCGCCCGGCGGCGGCAGGTCAATGCAGCGGCAGCGGCGTCAGAGGAGGACGCGGCGGCGGCGGCACGCACGCGGCGGCGCGACGGCACAGGGCGGCGGCATAGTCGGAGGAGGACGCGGCGGCGCTGGGCGGTGGGCGGTGTCGGGGGAGGACGCGGCGGCGCAGGGCGGCGGCGACGTCGGAGGAGGACGCGGCGGCGGCGCGGCGGCGGCGGCTTGCCCTAGGTCAGGACCTTCAAGATGATACCATGTAGACGGAAAAATTTGCAACGTTGTATTGATGGGGTGCTGGTGCACGTATATATAATTACTAGATTGTTGATGGCGCGCGTTGCTGCGTCCGTCTATTTTGATGGTTGGATTATATGATAGCTCATAAAGATGACACAAAACATGGATGTTAAGATGGCTTTATGTTTGCAGATTCTCGTACTACAGAGTAATACTACGAGAAGCCTGCCTAGTTTAATTATGCCCATCTCGAGTAAATAATAAAGAAATTAATTGAAAATATAATTGATAGCAACATAAAATATATTCAAATGGTCCAGTTTACTTACAATTAACAATGTCACCGAGTGAAAAATCAGATTATATAAACCAGAACAGCACTTAAATAAATCAAACTAACCAAAAGGAACAGAACAATGGCTTCAAGAGATTGACCTGTCTCCCTCCTTGCTCAATAACTTCTGCAAGGTAATACTTATAACATCGGGAGATATAGTTGATAAGGAAGATAAAAATATAGAAGAGGGTAAACATGACAAAGTTCATGCAGGACAGTACTTAATTTGATGCCAAATAATCATTCCTTTGGATTTTTTTTTCCAACAATACATTCAACAGAAACTTGGCAAGTCACATTACATGACCTTTGACTAACAGGGATAAGATAAATCGGTAACCACTTTGCCAGTTTAAATTTAACTTGTAAAAGTGAATAAGCAAAGCATGATATTGTCCACGGCTCCGCGCTAAATTAGTAGTACTGATTTGCGTTCCCAAATTCCTAGTTCCTACCAGTACAAAGATTGCCTAAGCACTGAGAAGTGGCTTGATCGATTATGGAACATCAGCCACAAATTCTGGCATGGAAAATGATATGCGATGAAGCATAATTCAGCAAAGGGCTGGGAGGAGCAATGGTGGTGGTAACTCTGGAGCCTTCTTGCAGCCTGTATCAGGTCGCCATCGAGGAAAGAAAGAAAACCAGCAGTACGTAGCTTGAATTCGACCTTGTATCGAACATGCAAGCATTCAACACTATAAATTAGACAAAGAACAAATCTGTACATGGGATAACATTGGACCGGAGTACAAAATATGTAGTATAATATTGGTGCATGGTCAAATAATTGTGCAGGGGAGCAGCAATAGGTACTGTATAGATTGGAAACATAGAAACCAGTGGATCGCCTTCCAAATGGTTAATCCAACAGAACACCTGCATTGTTTGTGAGCATAAAGAATAGAATCAGTAAACAAAACAAATTCTAAAAATGAAGTAAGAATTGGGGGAAGAGGAGGTGCATGAAGGAGAGACAATTGAACATCACCCATTGCTGGTGGAGATTGGTTTGCAAGAGTGGGGAGAGTGGGAAAGGAGCAGCGGCCAGTCTGGGTTATATGGCGTGCGTTAATTGAATGTAGAATATGAGTCGCCGTATATGTAACTGACATGCAGAAATCAATGGCCGGACCATTGACTGCTGTTAATGGGTGATTAATCTCTCAATCAATGATCATTGACAATAGAACTTCAATTGGCTGTTCGGGGGCACACACCATCCCGCCGCGCCGTGAATCCGAATGGATCGAAACTGTCGAGCAGAGCCCATGCCATCGACAGGCGAACCAGCGCGGCCGCCATGGGATCCGTTGCTCTGGCAGCGGTCGGACACAGGTCGGGGCATCGGGCGGCCATGGAAAGAGCAGCCACGCCAAAGGTCAGAGGGGTGCGGCCTTTTTTTGCCTGCTACAGGCCCATTAGGCCCAAATTAACCAGAGACGCCCAAAAAAGTGACCAGAGCAGCGGATCAGGAAGCCAGATCAGGTGCGATTCACAAAGAATCTAGCGGCCCAAAATGCTCAGAGTTGATAATCGGATGGCTGAGGACGCTGATGGCCTCAGAGGGCACGAAAAGTGCTCAGTTATAATGTATCTAAATAAGGAAAGGTCTCTATCTCAACTATACAAGACTAGGAGGTGGGCAATATGCTTTAACACTCCCCCTCACGTCTAGACTATTTTAGTCCTTAGATGTGGGATCGATATAGGCCACAGAATCGTTTTATTTAATATTGCGTTGCCAGGGTCTTGAACTCAAGACCTCTTAGCTCGGATACCATATTAAATTTATGGTCTAGCCAACTCATTCAAAAGTCCGAACTGATAAAAAAAGGTGGGCAATATACTTCAACACTGGTTAATAGTAGCTTTTTGTTAGCCAACAACCACATGAAGATGTGGGTTCTGGGAGGCACATTCCAAGTACCACATAGCAGTGACATAAACGTGCATAATCGTCTAAAATTCACATCAAGTAACTATGGCGATCGATTTCTTCCACAACAACAACTTGGAGAAGGCCTCCTAAAAGTGATCCTAAGGTATACTCCCTCCGTCCAGAAATACTTGTCATCAAATTAGATAGAAAGGGATGTATCTATCAAAATGAATAGAAAGGGATATATCTAGTTCTAGATACATCCCCTTTTATCCAATTTGATGACAAGTATTTTCGGACGGAGGGAGTACTATCCAAGGCATCAGCTAAACCCATGTTGAGACTAGCTAGGGATAAGTCGCATGAAAACATAATTTGAGCAACTCGATTTTTTTATCAGAATTAACTTCCACCAATTTGGATGAGACATTTTTTAAAATCAGTCCATGACGCGTTGGATGCTCCCATCGAGTACAAGGCAGGCCGGACATATTCAACAATTGTGAATCGATCATTTAATATAGTGTTTTGTTGGGAGCAACTAATTAACGAGCGCTTTTTTGGGAGCCTCGCAACGATCAGCGCCACTTGGCGCGCTTACAGTCATTCGCCACGTGTCGTGCTCTAGACGCTTCCTCCGAATTTTGTTTTTTAATTTTTACGCACGCGTTTTCGGCTTTTTAAAAGGTTTTTTTTCGGGTTTTTTTGACGTTTTGGTTTTTTACCGGTCTTCCCTAGCTTTTCGATCTAAAAAAATTCGAAAAAAAAATTGCGCAAAAAAATGCAAATTTTTTTCGCGAGAGTCACGATTTTGTTTTCGCGAAAGGAAACGAAAAAAACGTGTTTTCTGTTTTTTTTTCTTTCGTGAGAGGCACGGTTTTGCTTCCACGAGAGGCACGGTTGTGCTTTCGCGAGAGGCATGGCCTTGCCTCTTTCGGAAAGGGGAAAAACACGTTTTCTGTTTTTTTCTTTCGCGAGAGGCACGGTTTTCCTTCCGCCAGAGGCACGGTTGTGCTTTCGCGAGAGGCATGGGCGTGCCTCTTTCGAAAAAGGGAAAAAACGCGTTTTCTGTTTTTTTT
>NC_041381.1:436551074-436607119 GCF_002162155.2 Triticum dicoccoides
CCAGAGGCACGGTTGTGCTTTCGCGAGAGGCACGGGCGTGCCTTTTTGTGAAAGGGAAAAAACGCGTTTTCTGTTTTTTTTTTCTTTCGCGAGAGGCACGGTTTTGCTTCCGCCAGAGGCACGGTTGTGCTTTCGCGAGAGGCATAGGTGTGCCTCTTTCGAAAAAGGAAAAAAGACGTGTTTTCTAAATTTTTTTCGTGAGAGGCACGGTTTTGTTTCAGCGAGAGGCAAGGTTGTGATTTCGTCAGAGGCACGGGCGTGCCTCTTTCGGAAAGGAAAAAAAACCTTGTTTCCGATTTGATTTTTTCGTCGGTTTTTTTCGTCCGGTTTTTTCGTGAAATTTTTTTTCATCAAAACCTATCAACATGGGATCTAGTTTTGAAGATCTCGACGCGGGGAATCCAATGGCGAAAGCGGTTCAAGATTTGGACGCACGGTTTAAGAGATAAAACATTTTGAATAAACGGATCTATGTAAAAAAATGAAAACTCTCAGGTTGCGACAAGTGGCGCACATGCAGCACGCCACTTGTCGCAACCTGGGGGAGTTGGAGTGATCTCCGCAAGGAGTACTCCTTAATTAGTGATTTCGTTTTTTGTTGTTTTGGTGTTTGTAGCCAACCACGTACAGGCCTCGCGCAGGCAAATTGAGTTGGGCCAATTCGCTACCCGGCTAAATAAGCATATACTTCCTCCGTTTCTAAATATTTGTCTTTCTATAGATTTTAACAAGTGACTACATACGAAACAAAATAAGTGAATCTACACTCTAAAATATGTCTATATACATCCGTATGTGGTAGTTCATTTGAAATCTCTAAAAAGACAAATATTTAGAAACGGAGGGAGTACAAGTGAAATTTTCAAAAAAAATGTTTTCTAAAAAGTAATGGATTAGTGACATCGGTATTATCCTTATACATAAGAAGGAGAAAAATGAAAACTAAAAAACTAAAAGTATAAACTAAAAGAATAAAGAAAAGCTTTATATGGAAGAATGAATTTGTGGCATTGGTATCACCCAAGAAAGTAAAATAAAAATCAAAGTAATGAAGTCCTCTAAAAAATAATGAAACCCTTTGAGAAGAAAGAAAATGAAAAAGTAAAACCTTTAAAAACTTGCATGCAACTTTGCACTAAAATTGAACTTTTTGAAATATGCAAATAATAAGCATATAATAGTGCACTTCCGCATTCTAATTTACACACATATTATTTAGTACTCGCATTTATACTTACACACTAAAATAAAAAAATTATGTTTCTAAGAAGGAATGAATTAGTGACATTGTTATTAACCTTTATGAATAAAGAAAATGAAAATAATAAAATAAAATAATGATAAAATGTGCACACAATTTACTCAAAGTTGCATTTGTTTATAATATGCAAGAATACACATATAATAGTGGAATTTCGCAAAAAAGATGTCTACTAAGAAGTACTCCCTACATCACTAATTGGTGGTAGATACATTCATTTGAGGGACAAGCTTTGGACAAGCTTTTCCGGATGGAGGGAGTAATGAATTAGTGACGTAGTAATATTGGTATTACCATTAAAGAAGAAAGAAAATGAAAAAAAAATCAAAAAAGTTAAATCTCCTGGAAGATGACTTAGTGGTATTGGTATTACCATTTAAGAAGAAAGAAAATGGGAAACAAAATCTAAAACAAACAGTGACAAAATTTGCATAAATATACATAAAAATTGCACTTTTTAAAAATAGGCAGGAATAAGCATATAAAGTGAATTTTTTGCAAAAAAAACTAAGAACGAATGAATTAGTGGCATCGGTATTACCATTAAAGTTGAATGAAAATAAAAATTAAATTGAAACAATATCAAAATAATAGATTTTCTAAAAAAAGAATGAATTAGTGGCGTTGATATTTCCTTTAAGAAGAATAAAATCATAAAAATAAAAACTACTAGACAACTTGCACTGAAATTGCACTTTTTGTAATATGCAAAGAATAATCATATAGTGAAATTTTGGCACATATTATGTAGTATTTGTATGTATATATTTACACTCACCAAACATAACAAAAAACCAACAAGATAAGAAAAGTTAGAAACCAACTAATAAAGAAAAGAAAAAACAAAAACGCATAAAAACGGAAAACAGAAAAAATAGAAGAGAAAGAAGAAGGCTATGTTGCATTGGAATAGGTTTCGGCCCGTTAAAGAATTGACGAAGAAGCGAAGCGAAACGCAGATGGAGGCGTGTCCAGATCTGGTAGGAGGGGCGCAGCAGCTGTGGTCTGCCGTGACAGAGCGGGAGCTTTTCTGGGAGATTCAGCAAGAGTTTTCGGTGGTCTCGCGGATCCGCCCTCGTTGGAAGCACAATCATGCAATGAAGCCCTTACTTTGGCGATGGATCTCAATCTCAACTCTATATACGTGGCTTCGGATTGTGCTGCCGTGATTTCCATGATAGGCTCGGATGTTCCTTGCCAGTTCGCTTCGGTTTTGAGTGAGATAAACCATAGGGCTAGATCTTTCCCTAATATCCATTTTATTCATGAGAATAGGAAGCATAATTTTGAAGTGCATGCTCTTGCAAAAGCTGCGGTTTCTTTGTCTCCCGGCGCCACCTGTGGCTTGTTAATACGCTTGATATCATCTGTATCCCTATGAACATTCAGATTTAATAAAGGTTACAGATGCTGGAAAAAAAATATGGGGTCAGTCGAAAACACAAAAGCCCAAGACAACACACAGACTAACCCAAAAAAAGGTGCACGAATCTTAAAGCAGAGATCAATGACCCAAAAATCGATTGTCCCAAAATTAATTTTCAGAGGACTTACGTAGAGCTAAAGTCATAATGTTGTGCTCATTACCAATTAGTACATAGAGCTCCCAAAACTGGATGACCAGCCTAGAGCTGCCAAGTGATCTTCACGGAATTTAACTCTTCTCGCGTAACTTGTCTTTCACTGATATCCCAATTTGTTTTAGCAAACTTCACGTTCCACTTGAGAAATGAGAAAAAAAAAAGGTTGAACATGAAGTGAAGTGGCCAGCTCATGCACGCACATGTTCTCTCCTGGCCTGCCATAAGGCAGCAGCATGCCGGTCGACGGAAAGAAGTTAAATCTTACTGCAGTGTCTGCTGAAGAGAAGACGATGGAGCATGATCGCCATGATTTTTTTTTAGAAAAGGAGGATGACCCTCGGCCTCTGCATCTGGGAGATGCATACGGCCACTTTATTGATTATTCTCAAGGACCTTACAAAGTATTACAACAATGTGCCTGAATCCACCATCTTGGCAACATATGCCGCTACTCCTATCCAAAATGATGAAGGGGTGCTAGTTGGGCCACTACCCAGACCACTCACCTAAGCCTAACATCAAAAGCCGGAACCGAAACACATTCGGAAGCCCCAGCCGAGCCACATACCGGGTCTGGGGCATAATCCGGTCAGACGCACTCGTGTGTCGTCGCCGCCATCTTCCACAGGTCCGTCTTCAGATCAAACTGAGGCTTCTACCTTGTCTGGCCACTCAGCTATCGACGTCACCACGACACCAGACAGCTTCGTCCTCCTGCGCGAGTCCATCGCCACACATCGGACGCCGAATCTCCACTGCGCCATGCCGCCGAGATACGCCGCCATCCATGAGTAGGATGAAGCACCGCTCCGCCGAGACCGGCAGGGCTTCTGAAGACCAATCCGCCGCCAAGCAACCAAAGCATCACATCCACCCCAAGCTCACCAAGAACGACACCCCCAAGAAGGTGACGACGCCCGGAGCGCCGCTGTCGCTCAATCCGGCATGGATTTGGGCTTTCGCCCGGCATACGAGCTGGGTGTAAGGAAGAGGGGAAGGAGGCAATCTGGACGGCGCCTCCAAGAAGGGTACGGCGCCCTCGGGCGTCGCCGCCGTCGTGACCAGCACTGCTGGCCTCGGATTTCTCCGGAGCCACCTCCCACCTCCAGCCGCCAAACCGGTACAACTCCGACGACAAAGGCCGCCGAAAGCAGGACCATCGGAGGCAGCCCTGGTTGAAGTAGACGGAAGCCTTCAGATCTGGATCGGGCGCCGCCAATGCGATTCCCGATCCAGCGTCCGATCTACGCCGCCGAAGACCGAACGCGCCCGCGCCGCGCCTTGCGCGCCCTCGCCACGCCATCCCGAACACGGCAACCCTCGCCGGTGCGCGCACCCGCGCGAGCGCCGCGCCGAGTCCCCGCCCGAACGAACGGCCCGCGCCGCCCCTGCTCGAGCTGGAGGAGGGAAGGGCCCCGCCGCCGCCGAGCCGCGCGGGCTTCGCCCGGCAACGTCCGCCGGCGGCGGCGAGGGAAGGAGGGGCCGGAGGGGCCTGCGCTGGCGGCGGCTAGGGTTCGCTCCCGGGCCGCCCGCGGGAGCGACCTGGGGAGCCGAGACGAGCGACCTGGGGAGCCGAGACCTCCAAACAAAAATATTTACCCTCATGATCGCCATGATGGCAGCGCAGAGAATTGAGATCGTGCATGTGAGACGTGTGACCTTCCTTCTCTTCGTCGCCTCCCTTTTACAGCTCACAAAGGCAGCGCGCGACAAGTATAGTACGTAAAATATTGGATCTCGTGCTCGGAAAGATGGCGTAGGTGACCGGGCGCGCCAAAGTGGAGGCCATGGCGATAGCGCTAGCGCAAACAAGCCGCGCGAATCTGGGCCTCGGCCTCAATCATGGCGCTGTAGTGGCCTCACCTTCTTGGAAGCTTTACCACAACCCTCACTACTTGTCACCTCGCGGCGACTCTTCCGGCCCCTCTCGCAGATCCCCTTCTCGCCCAGAGCACCGCAGACCTATGATCGTGGCGAATTTCGACGAAGACGGCGGCGGCGGCATGGAGCAGCAGCTGGGGTACGGCGACGGTGGCCTGGCGTCGGTGTCGGATCTCCTGGCGCGGGTCGAGGAGCTCGCGGCGGAGCTTGAGTTCGAGAGGCGCATGCGGCGCAAGGTTGAGGCGCTCAACGAGGTGCTCGCCGCGGAGCTCGCCGAGGAGCGGCGCCGGGTCGAGGCGGAGCGCGCGAGGATGCGGGAGGAGCTCGACGAGGAGCGGCGGATGCTGCGCGTCGCGGAGCTGTGACGGGAGGAGAGGGTGCGGATGAAGCTCGCCGACGCCCGGGCCGCCGTCGAGGAGAAGCTGCGGGAGGTCGCCAACGCCGGGCACCGTGCTGCCGATGCCACCGCCGCTGCCGAAGGCTGCAGCTGCAGGAGCGGCAGCCCGATCGGCGGCAAGGTAAGCCTGGCGAGTGTTGGGCAGCAAAGCCCAGCGAGCAGTCAGCACGGCCAACAAAGCCCGGCGAGCGGTCAGCACTCCCAATCGCACCGGCGAGAAGTCACTGGCGGCGAGAACCCTCACATCAGGAGGGGGATCAAGGGGTCCGTGGAGTTCCCGAGGGCTGTCCGTGTGCGGCCGCGCGGCGAGGAGCGCGTGGATCTGGTGTCCAACATCGAGTGCCAACGGGCGCAACTGCGCGTCCTCATGCGGCACAGGAATCCGGCCGCCGCCGGCATGCCGGGCCTCGTCGGCGCGGCGCCAGACAACTTCGTCGTGTAACAATGTACTCACTACTTAGTTACTCTAATCATATGTAACTTTCACCAGGATAATGAAAAAAAAAGCAACTTGTGCGCTGCAGTCGTTTGGTTCAGAAGCTTTCAGGTGCTCTAGTCTTGACGTTTCTCGAAATTGGCGGGGGCTGGATGGTTTTCCTCCGGATGCATGCTCTTAGGAATTAAAAAAATTATTTTATTTTTCAGAAATTGCAAAACTATATACTCGTTTTAAGATATTTCAGTTATATTACCCTGTCGGCCGCGTGCTGGCCAAAGAGTGACTCTTCGGTTGAGCTCAGGCCGAAGAAGTACACTTCATCCGCGCGCAGGCCGAAAAGCTTCACTTAGTAGCACATTGGCCGAAGTGTTTCTCTTCTTTCGCCCGTTGGCCGAAGACGTGTTCTTCGTCGCCGCCAAAACCAAAAAGCACAGTGCCATGCATGCACGTATAAACCTAGCTCAGATTAGCTTTTAACGTGGATGATATCCCTAACTATACAAGTAAACTAGCTGGACAACGCACACAGGCACACACTAGTGCATCTATACATGCGTTGTTTAGATTAGCAGCTGCATACGTATGATATCCTAAATGCATGCATGCAAAGACTCAGTGTGGCTGAGCGGTACGTGTGCTTACTACGTATTCGAATGCCAACATCAGTACAGTTATTAAGCTCCAAGGAATTGGAGGCCAGGTGTTTTTTTTCTTACGGTGCCTCGTTTGTCACAACCGACGTTTTTCTTTGATCAGAAGGATCTCACCTGAAGACACATAAACAAAGACGAGCAAAGGCTAGATCCAAGCAGATCCATCAAAGACAACCACCGACCACATCCCGGGAGATTCGTCGGAAACACATCTTCATGTGCCCTTCGAACGATGCTCGACGCAAAACCAAGACCGAAACTAGGCAATGAGAAGCTTATTCCATCTTCACAGAGCCGCCACCACCTTCGGCAGTTTCTGGCCATCTTCGGCATGGCATGCAGCGGATCCGAGTCCTTCACCTCCAGATCCGTCGAACCCGAGCTCATCCCACGCGGCCCCAAGGAGGAGATGATCGTTTGGCTTGCGCTCTGCCGCTCCCGAGAGAAGGCCCATGGACGGCAGCGCTCGGAATCCTTCCGTCGGTAATCCATTGCGTCTGTCCAAATGGCGCATGGATCCGGCGCTAGGGCAGTCGTAGCTGCCTCGCCGGAGGCGGTGCGGCCCGTCTGGCGTCCGATCGCGGTGGCGGACGCACAACCCCTCCGTTGACGCACGGAGTCTTGAGTCCCATGAGCTAGCTCGTGTCCCATGCCCTACTCTACCTTGCCGGCGACCGGTCCAACACTCTGGGGAGCGTAGCCGGCCGCTGGACATGGCCATACTAGTAGAAAAACTACTTTACGTGAGGGACATTAGTCCCGGCTTAGAAACAGACCGGCACTAATGTGACCATTAGTGCCGGTTCCAACGGCTAGGGGGGCGGGCATCATTAGTCCTGGTTCATGTTGAACCTCTAGTATCGATTCGTGACACTAACCGGGACTAAAGGATTGGTGGCAGGCTGGGGCCCTACTAGCACCTTTAGTCCCGGTTCGTGTCACGAACCGGGACTAGAGGCTAACCTTTAGTCCCAGTTTGTGTCACGAACCGGGACTAAAGATGCTCTTATATAAACCCTTCGTCCAGCCCGTGAGCTCTCTGTTCTTCCCCTTTCCTCTCCTCTCGAGGTAATTCTCCATTTTTGCCAAAATTTGTCAAGATTTGAAGGCACCCCATCCATCCAAGTGTTCACAAAGGTTAGCAACTTTGTCCTTTCATCTCTCATTGCTATATTAGCTCTTGCAATGCTCTATAAGTATAGTGATTTGTGGGTTTTAGTTTGGGAGTATTTATATGTGGTAGTTTAGTTGATTTATATGCAATTTGAGCTCAAATTAACTTTTTAGTTTGCATATGTAGGTGTGGTTTACTTAGTGCCTTCCCGTCCCCGTCGTAACCACCGCCGATCACCTGCATCATCCCGTCGCTGGCACCATGTTGGTGAGCCTCTTGTTCTTATCCTTTTTATAAAAAGATAATCATGTTTGTATGATTTAGATAGTTACTTGTATAATTTTCTTACTCGTACGTTGTTTGTTATACATAGTGGCATGGTTTTGATATCCATCCCCGTCGGCCCTCGTCTGGTTTATGATTCGGATGTGGTACATATTCTCTTTTATAACTATTTGTTGCATTTCGTGTTTATGACAATTATGTCAACCAACGTGACATAGATGTTTTTATCTAGGAGGTATGTGAATCGAAAATTCCAACCGACCCTCTTGTCGAAAGGTTAAATTTAGTTGAACAAGAAAACAAGTATTTGAAAGAAAAATTGAAAAGAATTGAAGAAGAGAAGATGAAACTGGAGTTGTATGTTGCCGATGTCGTCGATGATCACATGGTCAAGATGGATGCAATGCGCTTGAAGATTAGAAATATTAGAAAATATGCCATTGATAGTGAGGCTTGGTATCATTGTGATGTTGGATCAATTGTTACCTTAGTTGCGATCTTGATCGCATTTGTTGTTGCACTCAAATGCTTTAGCTAGAGAGTTTGTATGTTGTTTTATGAGAATAAGTGTGTATGAACTTTATGTATGAAACTGTATTAATTTGGTATTTTCGGTGTTGTGTAATGAAGATGAGCCGGCAATGGATGTACGATGACCGATGCTCTCCCCGGTTTATTAAGGGCGTGCATACTTTTTCTACTTGCGGCTGAGGCAAACAAGCGGGCGGATGGTTTTATGTGTTGTCCATGTGCTGACTGTAAGAATGATTGAAATTACTATAACTCAAGAACCATTCACGTCCACATGTTTGAGTCCGGTTTCATGTCCGGCTATAACTGCTGGACCAAGCACGGAGAAAGAGGGTCCTAATGGAAGAGAATGAAGAAGAAGAGGATGACGACAGCTATCCTGGCCATGGTTCCCTCAATACGATGGTACAACAATGGGGGAAGAAGCTGAGCCGGCAATGCGGGAAGAAGCTAAAGAAGAGTCATCAAATGAGCCCGCTGATGATCTTGGTCGGGCCATTGCCGATGCAAAGAGAAACTGCACAAGTGAAAAGGAGAGGCTGAAGTTGTAGCGCATGTTAGAGGATCACAAGAAATTGTTGTACCCAAATTGTGAAGATGACAAGAAAAAGTTGAGCACCATACTGGAATTATTGCAATTGAAGGTAGAGAATGGTGTATCTGACAATGGTTCTTAAAAGTTGCTGATAATGTTACAAAAGATGCTTCCAAAGGACAACGAATTACCCGACAGTATGTACGAAGCAAAGAAGGTTGTCTGTCCTCTAGGATTAGAGGTGCAGAAGACACATGCATGCCCTAATGACTGCATCCTCTACCGCGGTGAGTACGAGGATTTGAATGCATGCCCGGTATGCGGTGCATTGCGCTATAAGATCAACCACGATGACCTTGGTGATGTTGAGGGCGAGCGCCCCAGGAAGAAGTTTCCTGCCAAGGTGATGTGGTATGCTCCTATAATACCACAGTTGAAACGTTTGTTCCAAAACAAAGAGGATGTCGAGTTGATGCGATGGCACAGAGAAGACCGTAAGAAAGAAGGGAAGTTGAGAGTACCCGCTGACGGGTCGCAGTGGAGAAAAATTGAGAGAAAGTGTCGGGACTTTGCAGATGATGCAATGAACCTATGGTTTGGTCTAAGCGCAGATGGCATTAATCCTTTTGGGGAGCAGAGCAACTTTCATAGCACCTGGCCTGTGACTCTATGTATGTATAACCTTCCTCCTTGGTTGTGCATGAAGAGGAAGTTCATTATGATGCCAGTGCTCATCCAAGGCCCTAAGAAACCCGGCAACGACATTGATGTGTACCTAAGGCCATCAGTTGAAGAACTCTTACAACTGTGGAATGAAAAAGGTGTATGTGCATGGGATGAGCACGGACAGGAGGAATTTGACCTACATGCGTTGTTGTTTGTGACTGAGGGACTCCTGGATTAGGGGGTCCTCGGACAGCTAGACTATATACTTTGGCCGGACTGTTGGACTATGAAGATACAAGATTGAAGACTTCGTCCCGTGTCCGGGTGGGACTCTCCTTTGCGTGGAAGGCAAGCTTGGCAATTCGGATATGTAGATATCCTTCTCTGTAACCGACTCTATGTAACCCTAGCCCCCTCCGGTGTCTATATAAACTGGAGGGTTTAGTCCGTAGGACAGCAACAATCATAATCATAGGCTAGCTTCTAGGGCTTAGCCTCTATGATCTCGTGGTAGATCAACTCTTGTAATACTCATATCATCAAGATCAATCAAGCAGGAAGTAGGGTATTACCTTCATCGAGAGGGCCAGAACCTGTGTAAACATCATGTCCCCTGCCTCCTGTTACCATTAGCCTTAGATGCACAGTTCGGGACCCCCTACCCGAGATCCGCCGGTTTTGACACCGACATTGGTGCTTTCATTGAGAGTTCCACTGTGTCGTCACGATAAGGCTTGATGGCTCCTTCAATCATCTTCAACGATGCTGTCCAGGGCGAGGTTTTCCTCCCGGACAGATCTTCGTATTCGGCGGCTTCGTACTGCAGGCCAACTCACTTGGCCATCTAGAGCAGAGAGATAGCTACGCCCCTGGCCATTAGGTCAGGCTTGGAAGCTTGAACTATACTGCCGACATCCATGGAGACTTGATCTTCGACGGATTCGAGCCCATGTCAGGTGCGCCGAACCGTCACGACAACCATGACTTAGATCCGCCATCGGACACTGTTCGGGAAATCACACCTGCAGCTGCCCCGGCCCTCAATCCGGAGTAGATCATGCCATCCGAGGACGGGTGGATGGACCCCGCCATGGAGGCCGCACACTCAGCGGTGATAGAGCCGAACACTGGCTTCATCTCCTATAAGGCCGGTGTCATCGGACCCTCGGACTCGTCTCCAGCCACAGGCTCCGAACTGCATGCATCCGTTCCTATCGAATCTAATTGGGCACCGATCATGGAGTTCACCTCCGCGGATATCTTTCAACACTCGCCCTTGGGTGACGTGCTAAATTCATTAAAGTCTCTCTCTTTGTCAGGAGACTCTCGGCCGAACTATGTCCGACTTGAGCGGGAAGCGGACAACGAAGAAATTCGTTCCCCACCCACCACCCACTTGATAGCCACTGTCGACGACTTAACCGACACGCTTGACTTCGACTCCAAAGATATCGACGGTATGGACGACAATACAAGAGAAGAACAGGAACCACCGCCTAAAGGGCACTGGACAACCACCTCATCATATGACATATTCATGGTGGATACACCAAAGGAAAATAACGGCGAGGATGTGAAGGATAATCCCCTCGAGAAGCCACCAAAGCGACGATGAAGGCGCCGCTCTAAATCCCGCCACAGTAAAAATAGCGATAACAGCGCAAGAAAGAATAACACCCCGGTCGACTCCAAAGGAAACGATGACCCCATGGACCCAGCGATGGAGCAGAATGAGCCAGGGGACGGTGAAATAGTCCGGAGCAGATGTCCGATAATGGCGACCCCGAGGGCAAAATTCATCAACATGTCTCCGGAGAGGAGAACAGTCCGGACAACGATGCACTCATCATCCCAGAAAAACACTGGGAACAAGAGAACCTCCAAAGAAGGCTTATTGCCACCGTGAGGAGCTTGAAGAAGCAGAAGCAAAGGCTTAAGGCTACGCAGGATACGCTCAACCGTAGATGGAACAAAGTGCTCGACACTGAAGAAAAATACCGTGGTGATCGCCACACAAAGAGCTATCCAAAGCGCAAGCTGCTGCTCGAATTCAACGACGAGGCTATAGAGCCCATCCAGCCAAAAAATAAAACGGCCGATCAGCCGGACCGACCACCCCGTGGCCGCGACAGGGCGGCTAATGATGCCGCACACAAGTGAGCACACAATTTACGTGAGCTCCTGGACAAAAAAGCCGGTTTGGCCAGGTCCATCTATGGATCTAGGAAGCGTGCTCCGGCGCAGAATCACAGCAACCAAAACGATCATATTGATCGAATACCAGCTCGGAATCAACATCGAACACAACAACCGTCGACAGCATACCATGACACATCCAAATACAGGGGTGCCGCACACCCCCTGTGCTTCACCGATGAGGTGCTGGATCATGAATTTCCAGAGGGATTCAAACTCGTGAACATAGAGGCATACGACGGAACAACAGACCCTGGGGTCTGGATTGAGGACTTTATCCTTCACATCCACATGGCTCGCGGAGATGGTCTCCATGCCATAAAATACCTGCCCCTCAAATTGAAAGGACCAGCTCGGCACTAGTTGAAAAGCCTCCACGAAAACTCAATCGATAGTTGGGAGGAACTTGAGGACGCTTTTAGGGCCAATTTTCAAGGGACATATGTCCGACCTCCGGATGCAGATGATTTAAGTCACATAATTCAACAGCCCAGAGAGTCAGCCCAAAAGCTTTGGAACAAATTTCTCACTAAGAAGAATCAAATCGTCGACTGCCCGGATGCCGAAGCCTTATCGGATTTCAAGCACAATGTCCGGGACGAATGGCTTGCCAGACACCTCGGCCAGGAAAAGCCGAGGACAATGGCAGCCCTAACAAACCTCAAGACCCGCTTTTGCGCGGGCGAGGATAGTTGCTAGCCCGTAGCGGCACCAGCGACCCAGGCACATCCGAAGTCGGGGATGGAAATGGGAAGCCGCGATGCAATAAAAACAAGTGTCAAAATAATGAAGACAGCCCAGATAACACGGCGTTCAACGCCGGATTCAGGGGCTCTCGAACCGGTCAATGGAAAAAGCCATTTAAAGGCAGCAGAGATGGACCGTCCAGCCTAAATAAGATTCTAGACAGATTATGTCAGATTCATGGCACCCTAGAAAAACCTGCAAATCACACCCATAGAGAATGCTGGGTTTTCAAGCTGGCCGACAAGCTAAACGCCGAACACAAAGGGAGGGAGACCCCAAGTGAAGACGAGGATGATCCTCGCCAGCCGAACACTGGGGGACAGAAAACATTCCCACCAGAAGTCAAAACAGTGAATATGATTTATGCAACTCACATACCAAAGAGAAGGCGCAAACGCGCACTCCGAGACATATACGTTGTAGAGCCTGTCGCCCCCAAGTTCAATCCTTGGTCGGCCTGCCCGATCACTTTTGATCACAGGGATCATCCGACTAGTATCCGGCACGGAGGATCGACTGCCTTGGTGCTCGACCCAATAATTAACGGATACCATCTCACCTGAGTCCTTATGGACGGCGGCAGTAGTCTTAATCTGACATATCAGGACACTGTCCGCAAAATGGGGATAGACCCATCAAGAATTAGCCAAAGTAATACTACCTTTAAAGGAGTAATACTAGGCGTAGAGGCCCGCCGCACAGGCTCTCTAGTACTGGAGGTTGTATTTGGTTCTCCCGACAACTTCAGAAGCGAAGAATTAATCTTCGACATCGCTCCATTCCGAAGCGGCTATCACGCACTACTCGGAAGAACGGCCTTCGCTCGTTTTAATGCAGTACCGCACTACGCCTATATTAAACTTAAGATGCCCGGTCCACGTGGCATCATCACAGTTAGCGGAAATACAGAGCGTTCCCTACGTGCGGAAGAATATGTGGCGGCTCTAGCAGCCGAACACTGAACGGCCTCTCCAACCAGAATAAATGATCGGTCGTCAAGACCACCGACACGGTTAGACGAGTCTGGCGAACCATCGGTTGTAACAGCCATGGTAAACCTGAGTTTGGGTCTATGGATATACCCCCATAGGTGGTGCTAGGGGCTACCGTCATGTAAAAAGCCCATAGTTCGGCTTGACCCTATTAATACAACAACAGATTGCATTTTCATGGTTCGTTCAGAATAACCACCTTTTCGCACGAAGTCTTTCACCTGGATTTTTCCTTTTTACAGGTGATCATCATGCTACACCCTTCCAGGATACGGCACAACGGAGACAAAGGCGCAGACGTGCAGCAGGGCCCCACTCAAAGGTTTCTTTTTAGATTAAGACCCTGCGTAAACCTTTTTTTATGTCTCTTGTTGCTTCATACCCTCCGGTCACTTAACACAACCGGGAGGGACACTAGCGTTATTGGCATTTCGTCGTGCCAGACTAATGCATGTACCTGGAAACTCAGGGCTTATTATCGAGGGCGTTACTTAGCCCAGTATATGTTGTAAAGTCTGAATACCTTAGGGAGTGCTCAGGGTCGCGAGTTTGGCCTTATATGCATCAGCTCCGAATCATGTCTTTGGTCAAATGTTGGGTTTGCCCGACTCCTGTGTTTTGCTACCTTACGTTCCGCTCTATCGGCTAAGGTGGCACCGGGAGAACTAGAGCGATTGTGCCCTGGTTCATCTGGATGAGTACCTCAGTAGAGAAAGCCGAAAACTGACTGTCATGATATAGCGAGAGACTGGTCAACCACTCGATGACTTAGCGGAATCTTCGCGATTCCTCTGCATTAATGAAGGACCGGTTTTCTGATCATGTATGAATGCGCACCGTATTTGGATGAACGCGGAAGTACCAGGGGCTATATAGTAGCCCCACCGTCAAACTCCTATAGCTAAGTGAAAGAGTTAAAGCTATATAGTCTGATTGCCTGGTTCGCCGTGCTATCACCTCCTTAACGGACCAAGACGTTGGATCAAGTGTGATGACGCGCTTTTTCGAACACCCCCTCATTATATGCGTGGGGGCTGAAGCCGACGACTACAAACTTTTAGGTTATATACATACATAAACGGCCGCACAGGATATAATACTTTCGGGCAAAAGTATAAATACAACCTTTATAATCAAAATAGCATTGTTTTTACAATTCAGATACATGTCACTCGAACATGGTACTCTTCGAGCACTGAGCCTCTATCAAACGGGCGCCTTCTAGGACTTCTCCAAAATAGTGCTCGGTCAGGTCCTGGCTTCCCGCCGGACCCCGGGTTGCAATAGCGGTGGCCTCCATCCCAGCCCAATATGTTTTAACACGGGCAAGAGCCATCCGCGCACCCTCTATGCATGCCGACCTCTTCACAACATCGATTTGCGACATAGCACCAAGAAATTGTTGCACTAAACCAAAATAAATGTCCGGCCTTGGTCCCTTTGGCCAAAGATGATCCACGACAGACCTCATAGCAAGCCCGGACAACCTATGGATCTCGGCCCATGCGGCCATTCTCATTCAACGGCAGTGGACGCGTCGGGGCACTGAACTGCGACTAGAACAACCTTTCCACCTCATGATCTTTCCGATCTTTCAAAAACTCAGTCGCATCCGCAGCAGTCCTTGCCAAGTCTGCATACGCGTCTGCATCACTCCATAACTGATCCAATGGGGCATACTTTGGATCTCCAAACTTCATCTGCAACAAAAAGGGCCTCCCAACCGTGATATCTCTGGCTTCACGAAGCTCCTCCCTTATCCCTCTAATTTTAGAGTGAGTTTCCTTGGCTGCTTCCAAGGCCTTCTTTAGGTCGGCCGCTGTCGCCTGGCTTTCCTTTTCAAGGAGCTCATAGCGCCCGGTGGCATCTTTCAACTCAATAGCCATCTTGGCTATTTTATCTTTGCTCTAGCGATGAGTAGCCTGTTCGGCTCTTAACTCTTCGGCCGCCTTTAGGGCAGCCGCATCACTTATCCTGGGTTGTTCCTTGGCTCAGGCAAGCTCTGCCTGAAGGGTCTCCACGGCAGCAGCTCCATCTGCAGTCACAACATATTATAGATACTAGCATCATGCTCCTCTTAATATTTGCTGACAAGCCGAAAATACATACCCTGTGCCTCGTCAAGCTGCTTGTTCACAAGTGCGATGTCGGCATCCACCACGTCAAGTTGTCGCTTTAGTTCGGCAAAATCAGCAGTCTGGTCAACCGCCGGACCATCAGCCGCCTGCACATAAAAGCAGCGCGATCATTACCTGGGACTACGATCCTCTGTTTGCCGCCTCTGGACGGCAACCAGAGTCTCAGGGGCTACTACCTATACAGAGCACACCTAGCGTGTGCGGTACTGTCCAAAATACACATATATTACTTGGCGTACCTCAAAGCCTCTTAACAGGCTCGTAAAAGCTTCATTCAACCCGCTTTTGGCGGATGAAATCCTCTCAACCATCGTACCCTAACGGGTACGATGCGCCTCTGAGATAGCCGCTTGCTCCAGAAAACCCATCAGTGTATCCGGCTGTGCACCGAACGGTCCCGGACTCTTTCTGTTGCTCCCCTTCGGAGTTGAATACTCCGGACTTCGGGCGGCCGAAGAGTTAACTTCTGGCCTTGGCGGATCAGGAGAAATCCTCCGTGAAGACAACTCAGGGTCGTCCGCCCCATGAGGCAGGGAGGCAGGAGGAGGCGTCTCGCTCTCCATCATCTCCAGAAGAAGATCCCCCGAAGACGAACTCTATTGAGAAGGGCTGCGAGCCGGACTGCAAGATATACGTCTCGGTTATTATTCTCAGAGACGAAGTAGGATATATTTACCAAATTACTTTTTGATCCACTTACAGCTGGTGGAGGGCTGGCCCCTTTGCGGGCACTGTGCGGAAAGGACGCCCTCCGTGGCAGGGGCCCCCTGGCGAAGGTTTCTTCCCTCGTTTGGAAGCCTCTGTTTCCAAGTCTTCAGAGGCGGCCCTTTTCTTTCCTTGGGGAGAGGGGATTCTGGATTCACCTTCCCGACTATCCTCCTTCGCGGAAACACTAATTCCCCCAGTTTGGATGTGTAATGTGTGAAGCCCACTTTCGGCTTCCTTATTCCTCCCTTCATCTCCTCCTAATGGCAAGGTGCACGCTCAAGCATCCTAGTCAGTATAGGATCCCGTGAGCCTTCGGGAAGGGGGGGCGAACACCTGATCCTCTCCGCCTTTCTTATCCAGTCCTGGCAGAGAGCAATTTTTCAGAATGATGTTGTGACAAATAAAAAGACAGCATGTTCGGTCGCGGAATTACTTACTTGAGTATCTGGATGGTTGCAGTTGAGACCCGCATCCTCAGTGGTGTCCGGACACTTTATTCGTGATCCGAAGAACAATTCATACATCTCTTTGAGCGTCACGCTGAAGATTTGTTGAATAGTTTGTGGTCCTTCCGGGTTAAACTCCCACATACGGAGAGATCAACGCTGGCACGGTAGGATCCGAAGAACTAGCATAACTTGCATTATCTTGACAAGACTGACATCCCTCTTGAGGAGATCTCGAATGCGGCTTTGCAATGTCAGCACGTCATTAACCGACCCCCAGTCCAGCCCCTTGTTGACCCATGACGCCAGTTGGGGCGGAGGACCCGAGCGGAAGGCGGGGGCGGTCGCCCGCTTTGTACCTCGGGGAGCTGTGATGTAAAACCACTCCCGTTGCCATAAATCGGACGCCTCTGGGAAGGAACCCTTTAGCCATGGGGCGTCAGCGCCTTTGCTTATTGTAGCACATCCGCACTTTGCGAGTCGCTCATCGATCATCTTCGGCTTCACATTGAAGGTCTTGAGCCATAAGCCGAAGTGTGGGGTGATGCGGAGGAAGGCCTCACATACGACGATAAATGATGAGATGTGGAGGATGGAATCGGGAGCTAGATCATGGAAGTCTAGCCCATAATAAAACATGAGCCCTCTCACAAAGGGATCAAGACTAAAACCTAGCCCTCGGAGGAAGTGGGAAACAAATACGACACTCTCATTGGGTTCGGGAGTGGGGATGACCTGCCCTTGAGCAGGCAGCCTGTGCAGGATTTCAGCGGTAAGATACATGGCCTCCCTAAGCTTCTTCATATCCTCCTCTGTGACAGAGGAGGCCATCCACTGGCCTTGAAGGTTGGATCCGGACATGGTTGAAGGTCCAAAGCGCTTAGCTTGAGGCTTGGGTGTTGGAACTCGAGGTGGGGGAAGGGAAGGATTGAGCGTGGGAAGAAAAGGACATGCCTTGGCCCCTTTATAAAGAGGGCGAATATCAAGCGTCGCCCGCGTGGCCATTTGGAACTTGCCTAAAATCGAGGAGTCATACTAACAAGCACGGTTGGGTTACCCACACCCGTATTGATGAGAATCCCATGATAAGGGAACAGGATCTCTGCTTCGACAAGACGTGCCAACAAAACCGCCTCACAACACGTGCAGTGGCAGGCTGGAAAAAGCGGTTCGTGATAACCGGGTCGCGGCGTGATGTCACGCTATGAATCATCAGCAGATTAGATTTGTGGAATATTCTGCTCTCTACGGTGGTATGTGGAAGTTATTTTGCAGAGCCGGACACGATCCTTGTGTTCAAAATCTTCTATGGAGTATTCGGAGAAGGAACCCGCCTTGCAATGCCGAAGACAATCTGCGCGCTAGACTCATCATCATTGAAGTCTGGTTCAGGGTCTACTGAGGAAGTCCTAGATTAGGGGGTCCTCAGACAGCTAGACTATATACTTTGGCCGGACTGTTGGACTATGAAGATATAAGATTGAAGACTTTGTCCCGTGTCCGGGTGGGACTCTCCTTTGCGTGGAAGGCAAGCTTGGCAATTCGGATATGTAGATCTCCTTCTCTGTAACCAACTCTGTGTAGCCCTAGCCCCCTCCGATGTCTATATAAACCGGAGGGTTTAGTCCGTAGGAAAACAACAATCATAATCATAGGCTAGCTTCTAGTGCTTAGCCTCTACGGTCTCGTGGTAGATCAACTCTTGTAATACTCATATCATCAAGATCAATCAAGCAGGAAGTAGGGTATTGCATCCATTGAGAGGGCCCGAACCTGGGTAAACATCGTGTCCCCCGCCTCCTGTTACCATTAGCCTTAGACGCATAGTTCAGGACCCCCTACCCGAGATCCGCCGGTTTTTACACCAACAGTGACCATCAATGATTAGCCTGCTCTCAGTAACCTTTCAGGACAGACAAACGAGGGATACCACACATGCACGCACTGTTAGATGATACTGACAGTATATATTTGGATAAATGTAAGAAGAATGTGTACCCGGGACATCATCGATTTCTTCCGAGCAGGCATCCTGTAAGAAAGAAAGGCAAGCATTTCAAAGGTGAGGCAGATCACCCGAAGAAGCCTCACCACCGTACTGGTGATGATGTACTTGATATGGTCAAGGATTTAAAAGTAATCTTTGGAAAGGGTCCTGGCGGACAATCTATTCTGAATAACACTGACGAACGCGCACCCATGTGGAAGAAGAAATCTATATTTTGGGACCTACCCTATTGGAAAGACCTAGAGGTCCGCTCCGCAATCAACGTGATGCACGTGACAAAGAATCTTTGCGTGAACCTTCTAGGCTTCTTGGGCGTGTATGGGAAGACAAAAGATACACCGGAGGCACGGGAGGACCAACAACGTATGGACGGAAAAGACGGCATACATCAGGGTCGTGCCAACTACGCTCTTGCCAAAGAAAAGAAGGAAATCTTCTTTGAATGCCTGCTCAGTATGAAGGCCCCGTCTGGCTTCTCGTCGAATATAAAGGGAATAATAAATATGGCAGAGAAAATTTTCCAAAACCTAAAGTCTCATGACTGCCACGTGATTATGACGCAAATGCTTCCGGTTGCATTGAGGGGGCTTCTACCGGAAAACGTTTGATTAGCCATTGTGAAGATATGTGCATTCCTCAATGCAATCTATCAGAAGGTTATTGATCCAGAAATCATACCAAGGTTAGAGAATGATTTGGTGCAATGTCTTATTAGTTTCGAGTTGGTGTTCCCATCATCCTTCTTCAATATCATGACGCACGTCCTAGTTCACCTAGCCGAAGAGATTGCCATTCTGGGTCCTGTATTTCTACACAATATGTTCCCCTTTGAGAGGTTCATGGGAGTCTTAAAGAAATATGTTCATAATCGCGCTAGTCCAGAAGGAAGCATCTCCAAGGGCCATGAAAATGAGGATGTCATTGAGTTTTGTGTTGAATTTATTCCTGACCTTAAGCCGATTGGTGTTCCTGAATAGCGACATGAGGGCAGACTGGGTGGAAAAGGCACGCTAGGACCGAAAGCAATAATATGTATGGACGGGCATTCTCTCACTCAAGCACACTACACGGTTCTACAAAATTCCTCCTTGGTGGCTCCGTATATCGAGGAACACAAGAATATTCTACGCTCCAAACACCCGAAGCAGTCTGACGACTGGATTACACATGAACAAACGGGGACTTTCGTCGGGTGGTTGCACACACCTCTCATGCATGAAGACGTTGTTGAAGATGAGTTACTTGCTATCCAAGTTACCATTTTCGAATATATTGACTTTCAAAGGGTACGAGATAAATGGAAATACATTTTACACGATCGCCCAAGATAAAAAGAGCACCAACCAAAACAGTGGTGTCTTCTTTGATGCAGCAAACACCAATAGGCCAAAGGACACATATTATGGTTACATAGAGGAGATATGGGAACTTGACTATGGACGTGATTTGAAGGTCCCTTTGTTTCGGTGCAAATGGGTCAATTGACAGGAGGCGTGGTAACGGAAGACCCGCAGTATGGAATGACACAGTGGATCTCAACAATCTTGCATACGCAAACGAACCATTCGTCCTAGCCAATGATGTGGCGCAGGTTCTGATGTCTGCTAGAACTACGTCGGTATTTCCCCAAATAGGAAGGGATGATGCAGTATAGCGACGGTAGGTATTTCCCTCAGTGATGAGACCAAGGTTATCGAACCAGTAGGAGAACCTCCTCACACCACGTAAACAACACCTGCACACAAATAACAAATACTCGCAACCCGACGTGTTAAAGGGGTTGTCAATCCCTTCCAGGTACGGCACCTCAAGATAGGCAAATAACATGAGGTAAAAGTGGTAGATAGGATAAATAGATAGCGGATCAAATAAATTGCAGGAAGGTATTTTTGTATTTTTTGGTTTAATAGATCTGAAAATAAATGCAAGGGAAAATAGATCGCAAAGGCAAATATGATGAAAAGAGACCCGCGGGCCGTAGGTTTCACTAGTGGCTTCTCTCGAGAAAAATAGCAAATGGTGGGAAAACAATTACTGTTGGGCAATTGATAGAACCTCAAATAATCATGACGATATCCAGGCAATGATCATTATATAGGCATCACGTCCAAGATTAGTAGACCGACTCCTGCCTGCATCTACTACTATTACTCCACACATCGACCGCTATCCAGCATGCATCTAGTGTATTAAGTTCATGACAAAACGGAGTAATGCAATAAGAACAATGACATGATGTAGAAAAGATCCGTTTATCTATTCCTAGATATAGATCTCGTCTTATTATCCTTAATAGTAATGATAGATATGTGTCGGTTCCGCTTCTGTCATTGGGATCAAGCACCGTAAGATCGAACCCACTACAAAGCACCTCTTAGCATTGCAAGATAAATAGATCAAGTTGGGCAAACAAAACCCAAATATTGAAGAAGAAATACGAGGCTATAAGCAATCATGCATATAAGAGATCAAAGAAAACTCAAATAACTTTCATGGATAAAAACATAGATCTGATCATAAACTCAAAGTTCATCGGATCCCAAAAAACACACCGCAAAAAGACTTACATCGTATGGATCTCCAAGATACCATTGTATTGATAATCAAGAGAGAGAGGAAGCCATCTAGCTACTAACTACGGACCCGTAGGTCTACAAAGAACTACTCACGCATCATATGAGAGGCACCAATGGAAGTGGTGAACCCCTCCATGACGGTGTCTAGATTGGATCTGGTGGTTCTGGCCTCTACGGCGGCTGGAATTGATTTTCGTCGACTCCCCTAGGGTTTCTGGAATATTGTGGTATTTATAGAGTGAAGAGGCAGTTCAGGGGGCACCCGAGGTGGGAAGCCCCCACCAGGGCGCGCCTGGGCCTCCTGGCGTGCCCTGGTGGGTGCTGCTCCCCTTGAGCAGCCCCCGAGGTGCTTCCTTGGCCCACTGGCTTTCTTTTGGCCCACTGACTTTCTTTTGGCTCAAAAAAATCCTCCAGGAGTTTCGTTGCATTTGGACTCCATTTGATATTGATTTCCTGCGATGTAAAAAACATGCAGAAAACAGCAACTGGCACTAGGCACTATGTCAATAGGTTAGTACCAAAAAATGATATAAAATGGCTATAAAATGATTGTAAAACATCCAAGAATGATAATATAACAGCATGGAACAATAAAAAATTATAGATATGTTGGAGAAGTATCTGCATTCCCAAGCTTAATTCCTACTCGTCCTCGAGTAGGTAAATGATAAAAATAGAATTTTTGATGTGGAATGCTGCCTAACATGTTCATCACATTTCTTTTCTTTATAGCATGGACATATGAACTTTTATATGAATCAAAGCAATAGTCTAGCTTTGACATGAAGACTTTAATACTCAATCATACCAACAAGCAACCATGTCTTTCAAAATATCAACACTAAAGCAAGTTATCCCTAGTCCATCATGCTCAATCATTGATCCATTCATGAAACACACTCGAATATTAGCTACACCCAATGCTCAAATACGATCATAGTGCCCCTTAGTTGGTGCTTTATAAGAGAAGATGGAGACTCAAATTTAAAATAAAAATTGTATAAGTAAAAGAAAGGCCCTGCGCAGAGGGAAGTAGGGATTTGTAGAGGTGCCAGAGCTCAAAGCTTAAATTGAGAGATAAAAATTATTTTTGAGAGGCATACTTTTCCCACTATTGAAAACGACTTGGAGCATCCCAACACTTTCCATGCTAGATACATCATCGGCGGTTCCCAAACAGAAAATAAAGTTTATTCCCTTTTCCACCATTACTTTCACTTTCCATGGCCAACCGTATCCACGGGTGCCCTCCATACCAACACTTTCCAAGGAATTTACTATTTGACAACATAAAGTAAATTCATTTATCATTTCGGGACTGGGCATCCCTAGTACCTTTGTCGTATTCTTGTGCAATGACAAGTGAATAAACACTCATCGTGAGAATAACACATCTAGCATGGAAAATATTGGCTACCCTTTACCGCTTCGTGATCAGTTGAGCACACAAAAGAGAAATTTATTTTGAACATTAGAGATGGCACATGCAAATTTGCTTAGAACGGCATGGAAATACCGCATATAGGTAGGAATAGTGGACTCATATGGCAAAACTAGTTTAAAGGGTATTGGATGCACAAGTAGTGATCATACTTAGTGCAAAATGAAGGCTAGCAAAAATATTGAGAAGCGACCAACCAAAAAGAGAAAAATCTCATGCCCAAGCATTAAGCATAAGTAACACCGAATAATGCACCATAAGTAGGATATAAATTTCATTGCATAACTATTGAGTTTTGTGCTTGCATAGGTAATCACAAACCTTAACATCAATATTCTTACTAAAGCACAATTACTCATCAACATGACTCACATATCGTCATATCTCAAAACCATTACTAAGAATCAAGTTTATTTTTTCCAATGATATTCATGAAAGTTTTTATTATATCCTCCTTGGATATCTATCACTTTGGGATTATTTTCATATGTTGCTTTTGATAAGCTCAAACAAATATAAGTGAAGATCATGAACATAAAAAAAATTATTTCTCTCAAAATAATCTAAGTGAAGCAAGAGAGAATTCTTTTCAATTTTACTAACCCCCAAATAAGTCTAAGTGAAGCATGAGAGCATTTCTTCAAAAATAACAAACCACACCGTGCTCAAAAAGATTAAGTGAAGTACTAGAGCAAATCCATGGCTCTAAAAATTTAAGTGTACCATAGGAGCAAGCATAGCATAATTTTTTGGCTCTCTAAAAAGTTGTCTCCAGCAAGTATTAAACACTTAAAACACAGAACAAAACAAGCAAAGACTCATATCATACAAGACGCTCCAAGCAAAACTCATATCATGTGACGAATACAAATACAGTTTGAAGTAAAATACCAATGGTTGTTAGAAGAAAGCCGGGATGCCACTCGGGGGCATCCGCAAGCTTACTTGCTGGCTAATTCTTTGAATATTATCTTGGGGTGCCTGGGGCATCCCCAAGCTTAGCCTTTTGCTTAGCCTTATTCCTTCATCCATCGTAAGATAACCCAAAACTTGAAAACTTCAATCACACAAAACTCAAACAAAACCTTTGTGAGATCTGTTAGTATAAGAAACCAAACCACTACTATAAGTACCGTAGCACACCTATTATTATTTTGTTTTTGCATTATATCTACTGTATTCCAACTTTTATATGGCAAAAACTCATCAAAGAAAACCATAGAATCATCAAAACAAGCACACAACCCAAAGAAAACAGAACAGTATGTAGCAATCTAAATATTTTGAATACTTCTGTAACTCCAAAAATTATGAAATAAATTGTTGGATGTGAGGAATTTGTCTATTCATCCTATGCAAAAATAATCAACTTAAAATCACTCTTCTGTAAAAAGTGACAAATAATCTCGTGAGTGCAAAAGTTTCTGTTTTTCAGCAAGATCAAATAAACTTTCACCCAAGTCTTCCCAAAGGCCTTGCTTGGCACAAACACTAATTAAGACACAAAAAACACCACAATCGTAACAATAGCAGAATTTTGCTAACACTCAAGAACAGAAAAAAAACAAAAATAAGTTTTATTCATTGGGTTGCCTCCCAACAAGCGCTATCGTTTTACGCCCCTAGCTAGGCATAACGCGTAGGATCAAAGTGTTGTCATCTTTGGTTCTAGATCCATTAGATGCCCTCATGATTGATTCATATGGTGGACTAATTCTTGTTCTAGGGAAGTGTTCCATTTCCTTTCTTAGTGGAAATTGAAATTAAATATTGCCTTCTTTCATATCAATCACGGCACCAATAGTACGCAAGAACGATCTACCAAGAATAATTGGACAAAGACGGATTGCAATCAATATCAAGAACAATAAAATCTATGGGAATATAATTCCTATTTGCAAGAATAATAACATAATTAATTCTGCCCATAGGCTTTTTAATAGTAGAATCCGCTAAGTGCAAATTTAAAGAGCATTCTTCAATAATGGTAAGACCAAGCACACCACATAAAGATTTCAGAACTGTAGAAACACTAGCACCCAAGTCACACAAAGCAAAACACTCATAATTTTTAATCTTGACTTTGATAGTAGGTTCCCACTCATCATGCAATTTTCTCGGGATTGAAACTTCTAATTCCAACTTTTCTTCAAAAGCTTTCATCATGGCGTCAACAATATGTTTAGTAAAAGCTCTATTTTGTTCATAAGAATGGGGTGAATTTATCATGGACTGCAACAAAGAAATACAATCAACCAAAGAGCAATCATAATTAAAGTCTTTGTAATCCAAAATAGTGGGCACATCACTAGTTAAAGTCTTGACCTCTTCATACCCACTTTTATCAATTTTCTCAACAAGATTTTCACCCTCCGAATCATAGGGACGCCTTCTAACTAAAGTTGACTCTTCTCCAATCCCTTTTTCATCAATATTAAATTTACTAAGCAAAGAATCAATAGAAGAAACACCAATCACTTTAAGATCTTCATCACTTTTATGATAGTAATCACAAGAAAATGCTCTTTCTAAAATTCTCTTTTAGCTCTAAGCATAGCGGATCTTTTCTTACTTTCATCCATAGAAACATAAAGAGCTTTAGTTGATTCTTCAACCTTAGGCACAAAAAATTTCATCTTGAGAGTTTCTACATCATGAGAAATTCTATCAACACTTCTAGACAAATCATCAATTTTATTCAACTTTTCTTCTATCGAAGTGTTGAAAGCCTTTTGCGTATTGATAAATTCTTTAATATTGCTCTCAAGATCAGAGGTGTTTATATTATTATTATAGATGGGATTACCATAGGAATTACCATAATTATTGGAGGAATTACTAGGAAAAGGCCTAGGATTAAAATTACATCTATAAGCATTGTTACTGAAATTGTTTCGCGAGACAAAATTCACATCTATGGCATCACTATTTTGCTCAATCAAAGTAGACAAAAGGCACATCATTAAAATCAATAGGAGCACTTTTATTAGCAACCAACTTCATAAGAGCATCAACTTTTTCACTCAAAGGATTTATTTCTTCTATCGGATTGACCTTTTTACTAGTATGAGCTCTTTCGGTATGCCATTGCGAGTAATTTGCCATAATATTGTCTAGAAATTTAGTAGCTTCACCCAAAGTAATTTCCATAAAAGTACCCCCTGCGGCGGAATCTAAAAGATAGCGAGAAACAAAATTCAATCCCGCATAAAAATTTTGTATGATCATCCAAAGATTTAACCCATGAGTTGGGCAATTCCTTAGAATCAATTTCATCCTTTCCCAAGATTGTGCAACATGCTCATGTTCAAGTTGCTTGAAATTCATGATCTGGGTTCTAAGAGAAATATTTTTTGTGGGCAGAAAATACTTAGTGATAAAAGCATCTTTACACTTGTTCCAAGAATCGATACTATTGCAAGGCAAAGAAGAAAACCAATTTTTTGCACGATCTCGCAAAGAAAACAGAAATAACTTCAACTTCACAACATCATTGTCCACATATTTTTTTCTTTTGCATATCGCATAATTCCACGAATGTGTTAAGATGGGACGCGGCATCCTCATTAGGAGTACTGACAAATTGATCTTTCATGACAAGATTCAGCAAAGCAGTATTAATATCACAAGACTCCGCACTAGTGGCGAGAGGAGCAATTGGAGTGCTAATAAAATAATTGTTGTTGGTATTTGAGAAATCACACAACTTGGTGTTCTCTTGAGCCATGATGACTACACAAAAAGATTGCACTCAAAAACAGATCTGACGAGAAAACGGCGAACGAAAAAGAGGGCGAATAAAACGGCAATTTTTTACGAAGTGGGGGAGAGGAAAATGAGAGGCAAATGGCAAATAATGTAAATTGAGAGGAGATGAGATTTTTGATTAGGAACTTGGTTGATGTTGAAGATCCTCCTTGGCAATGGTGCCAGAATTTCCTTTTGATGTCTGCTAGAACTACGTCGGTATTTCCCCAAAGAGGAAGGGATGATGCAGTATAGCGACGGTAGGTATTTCCCTCAGTGATGAGACCAAGGTTATCAAACCAGTAGGAGAACCTCCTCACACCACGTAAACAACACATGCACACAAATAACAAATACTCGCAACCTGATGTGTTAAAGGGGTTGTCAATCCCTTCCAGGTACGGGGCCTCAAGATAGGCAAATAACATCAAGTAAAAGTGGTAGATAGGATAAATAGATCGTGGATCAAATAAATTGCAGCAAGGTATTTTTGTATTTTTTGGTTTAATAGATCTGAAAATAAATGCAAGGGAAAATAGATCGCAAAGGAAAATATGATGAAAAGAGACCCGGGGGCCGTAGGTTTCACTAGTGGCTTCTCTCGAGAATAATAGCAAACGGTGGGAAAACAATTACTGTTGGGCAATTGATAGAACTTCAAATAATCATGATGATATCCAGGCAATGATCATTATATAGGCATCACGTCCAAGATTAGTAAACCGACTCCTGCCTGCATCTACTACTATTACTCCACACATTGACCGCTATCCAGCATGCATCTAGTGTATTAAGTTCATGAGAAAATGAAGTAATGCCATAAGAACGATGACATGATGTAGACAAGATCCATTTATCTATTGCGTAGATATAGATCTCGTCTTGTTATCCTTAGTAGGAACGATACATACGTGTTCGTTCCCCTTCTGTCACTCGAATCAAGCATCGTAAGATCAAACCCACTAAAAAGCACCTCTTCCCATTGCAAGATAAATAGATCAAGTTGGCCAAACAAAACCCAAATATCGGAGAAGAAATACGAGGCTATAAGCAATCATGAATATAAGAGATCAAAGAAGACTCAAATAACTTTCATGGATAAAAAGATAGATCTGATCATAAACTCAAAGTTCATCGGATCCTAGCAAACACACCGTAAAAAGACTTACATCATATGGATCTCCAAGAGACCATTGTATTGATAATCAAGAGAGAGAGGAAGCAATCGAGCTACTAACTACGGACCCATAGGTATACAAAGAACTATTCACGCATCATAGGAGAGGCACCAATGGAAGTGGTGAACCCCTCCATGACGGTGTCTAGATTGGAGCTGGTGGTTCTGGACTCTGCGGCGGCTGGAATTGATTTTCGTCGACTTCCCTAGGGTTTTTGGAATATTGTGGTATTTATAGAGTGAAGAGGCGGTTCAGGGGGCACCCGAGGTGGGCAGCACCTACCAGGGCGTGCCTGGGCCTCCTGGTGTGCCCTGGTGGGTGCTGCCCCCCTCGAGCAGCCCCCCAGGTGCTTCCTTGGCCCACTGGCTTTCTAGTGGCCAAAAAAATCCTCTAGGAGTTTCATTGCGTTTGGACTCCGTTCGATATTGATTTCCTGGTATGTAAAAAACATGCAGAAAACAGTAACTAGCACTGGGCACTATGTCAATAGGTTAGTACCAAAAAATGATATGAAATGACTATAAAATGATTGTAAAACATCCAAGAATGATAATATAACAGCATGGAACAATCAAAAATTATAGATACGTTGGAGACGTATCAGTTTTCTATGTGAAGGACATGTCTACCAAGCCGAGAAAAAGAAAAGATAAGGAAGCGAATACATCATACGATGAGCCAAAGCGCCACATAGTTCTTTCAGGGAAACGAAACATCGTGGGAGTGGAGGACAAGATAGACATGTTAGAAGATTATGAAAAGTTTCATGAAATTTCTCCCTTCACAGTGAATATTGACCCGAGCATCCAGTTAAATGATGAAGATTGTCCATGGTTACAGCACAAAGGGACACACACGAAGAAAAAGTTCTATACCCAAAGATCCCACTTTGGGATGTGACCGGCTTCACTGTCACCGCTTTCTTCTCTAGTGAGTTTTCAGACTTATATATCTGGAAAGTGCCACTTCGGACAAACCATAGGGAATCTTTGTCATAGTTAGGTTACTTATGTGTTTTGGCATTTGAAACGCAAAGAAATATTATGTACAAACAAATGTTCAACCCTTTCTGACTTCATTTGATATTTTTCATGCATTTACTGAATTTTTGAGCTAAATGACCCTAAAATTGAAAAGAACTACAAATGAACTCTGAAAAGGTTGAAAGTTGGCATGGTATTATCATTTCACCCACATAGCATGTGCTAAAAAGTTGAGAGGGTTACGACAAAAACTGGGTGCACTTCATGTACAAAATGGACAATCTCTTTCGAAGTATCAGGGCTTCATAAGAATACTCGTCTGTTACAAAGGCATTTCATTTTTTTAAACTTATTTCAACTTCAGACTTTTTATGCGTTAAGTATGCAGCATTAGAAGCCACGTCATCAATTTTCAACCCTTTCTGACTTCATTTGCTATTTTACATGCATTTACTGATTTTTTGAGCCAAATCACTCTGAAATTGAAAAGGACTATAAATGAACTCTTAAAAGGTTGAAAGTTGGCATGGTATCATCATTTCACCCACATAGCATGTGCTAAAAACTTGAGAGGGTTACGGCAAAAACTGGATGCACTTCGTGTACAAAATGGACACGTATCAAGGTTTCGAACGAAAACTCATCTGTTACAAAGGCATTTCATTTTTTAACTTATTTCAACTCTAGTATTTTTGTGTGTTCAGTATGCACCATTCGAAGCCATGTCATCAATTTTCAACCATTTCTGACTTCATTTGCTATTTTTCATTCATTTACTAAATTTTTGAGCTAAATGACCCTGAAATTGAAAAGGACTACCAATGAACTCTTAAAAGGTTGAAAGTTGGCATGTCATCATCATTTCACCCACATAGCATGTGCTAAAAAGTTGAGAGGGTTACGACAAAATTTGGATGCACTTCTTGTACAACATGGACAATCTCTTTCGAAGTATCAGGGTTTCTGACGAAAACTCGTCTGTTACAAAGGCATTTCATTTTTCTAAATAACCTAAGAATTACCAAATTGAATATATTATAAAACACACTAATATTAAATAGCAGAAAAAAAGAATCACTAAAAAAACTATTTTTAAAGTAAAGTTATACACAAACTAGTGATTCACACAAATTTCAAACAATTCAATTTTAAACTATTCAAATTTGAAAACTACTTGCACTAAAAGAAAGTTTATAATTTTATACCTAAATCAAAAGGATTCACAAATAAACTCTAAATAAAGCAAAAAACAACTCAGAAACAAAAGAAACTAAATAAAGTAGAAAAAATGAAAAATAAATAAATTAAAAAAGCCTGCCTACTCGGCCATAACGGCCTGCATACGACTAGAAACCCAACCTGTAGTTGGGCCAGGATGCAGGCCCGCAAGGCCCAGTAGGCCCAATAGGGCAGTGATGCGTCTCCAGCGTATCTATAATTTTTTATTGTTCCATGCTCTTATATTATCATTCTTGGATGTTTTACAATCATTTTATAGTCATTTTATATCATTTTTTGGTACTAACCTATTGACATACTGCCCAGTGCAAGTTGTTGTTTTCTGCATGTTTTTTACATCGCATAAATCAATACCAAACGGATTCCAAACACAACGAAACTTTTTGAGGATTTTTTTGGGCCAGAAGACATCCAGTGGGCCAAAAAAGCACTTGGGGGTGCCTCGAGGGAGGCAGCGCCCACCAGGGAGCGCGTGGGGGCCCAGGCGCGCCCAGGTGGGTTGTGCCCACGTCGGGTACCCCCTGAACCGCCTCTTTGCTCTATAAATACCCCAATATTCCAGAAACCCTAAGGGAGTCAACGAAAATCAATTCTAGCCGCTGCAGAGTCCAGAACCACCAGATCCAATCTTGACACCATCACGGAGGGGTTCAGCACTTCCATTGGTGCCTCTTCGATGATGCGTGAGTAGTTCTTTGTAGACCTGCGGGTCCATAGTTAGTAGCTAGATGGCTTCCTCTCCCTCTCTTGATTATCAATACAATGGTCTCTTGGAGATCCATATGATGTAAGCGTTTTTGCGATGTGTTCATTGGGATCCGATGAACTTTGAGTTTATGATCGGATCTATGTTTTTATCCATGAAAGTTATTTGAGTCTTCTTTGATCTCTTATATGCATGATTGCTTATAGCCTCGTATTTCTTCTCCAATACTTGGGTTTTGTTTGGCCAACTTGATCTATTTATCTTGCAATGGGAAGATGTCCTTTGTGATGGGTTCGATCTTATGGTGCTTGATCCCAGTGACAGAAGGGGAAACGACACGTATGTATCGTTGCTATTAAGGATAACAAGATGGGGTCTATTTCTACATAAATAGATCTTGTCTACATCATGTCATCGTTCTTATTTGCATTACTCCGTTTCTCCATGAACTTAATACACTAGATGCATACTGGATAGCGGTCCATGTGTGGAGTAATAGTAGTAGATGCAGGCAGGAGTCGGTCTACTAATCTTGGACATGATGCCTATATAATGATCATTGCCTGGAAATCGTCATGATTATTTGAAGTTCTATCAATTTCCCAATAGTAATTGTTTTCCCACCGTTTGCTATTTTTCTCGAGAGAAGCCACTAATGAAACCTACGGCCCCCAGGTCTCTTTTCATCATATTTGCCTTTGCGATCTATTTTACTTTGCATTTATTTTCGGATCTATTAAACCAAAAACACAAAAAATACCTTGCTGCAATTTATTTGTTCCACGATCTATTTATCCTATCTACCACTTTTACCTCACGTTATTTGCCTATCTTGAGGCACTGTACCCGAAAGGGATTGACAACCCCTTTAACATGTCGGGTTGCGAGTATTTGTTATTTGTGTGCAGGTGTTATTTACGTGGTGTGAGGAGGTTCTCCTACTGGTACGATAACCTTGGTCTCATCACTAAGGGAAATACCTACCGTCGCTATACTGCATCATCCCTTCCTCTTTGGGGAAATACCGACGTAGTTCTAGCAGACATCAAAAAGAATTTCTGGCACCATTGTCGTGGTGGATTTTCAACATCAACCAGGTTCCTAATCACAAATCTCATCTCCTCACGATTTACATTATTTGTCATTTGCCTCTCGTTTTCCTCTCCCCCACTTCACAAAACTTTATCGCTTTATTTCGCCCTCTTTTTCGTTCACCGTTTTTCCCATCAGTTCTGTTTTTGAGTGCAATCTTGTTGTGAAGTCATCATGACTCAAGAGAACACCAAGTTGTGTGATTTCTCGAATACCAACAACAATGATTTTATTAGCACTCTGATTGCTCCTCCCGCCACTAGTGCGGAGTCTTGTGATATTAATACTTCTTTGCTGAATCTTGTCATAAAAAATCAATTTGTCGGTACTCCTAATGAGGATGCCGCATCCCATCTTAACACATTTGTGGAATTATGCGATATGCAAAAGAAAAAAAGATGTGGACAATGATGTTGTGAAGTTGAAATTATTTCCGTTTTCTTTGCGAGATCATGCAAAAAATGATTTTCTTCTTTGCCTCGCAATAGTATCGATTCTTGGAACAAATGCAAAGATGCTTGTATCACTAAGTATTTTCTGCCTGCAAAAATTACTGGGATAATTGTATTTGAGCCCTTAGTTATGTCACCCTCGATAGAAATACCCCTAGTTTTGTAAAACACGCGGTCTTGCCCAACTCAGTTAGCTTGCTTTGTGTTTTTGCCCTTCTGTCACGGTTCCGTCCAGTCAGCGCCGTTTGACCATGTCTTGACCGTTTGTGGACTTTTCGTTGGACCATTTTGCCCCTGCTTCTTCACTCTCTGTCGAGACACTGCCAAGTGGGACCCATCACCATCCCATGTTCCCTTTTATTTCTCTCCCGCCGGTCAAACCCTAGTCCCGGATGCCCTTCGCCCCTCTCTCAGATCCCGTCGGCGCTGGGGCCACACATCCCGTCCATGGCCAACGAAGGAAGGCTAGCGGAGGTCCCATCGATGGTGGAGCCACGGATCCCATCAGGGTTGGGCTCAACGGCCCGCAGGAGCAAAACCACCCTGACCCGCCTCGTTTCCGTGCCTGAGGTATGCCTCATCTCCGCAGTCGTTCGTCGGGGTTGGGTGCGAGTGCCGCCCTGCCCGTGCACCTTCCTTCTCCCTTTCTCTATCGATTCTCTCTGTCTCTCTCACCCTCCTCTTTTCTCTTCACCGATAGGAGCAGGGAGCAACCCCAAAGCCACCATGTCACTGCCCATGGAGGTCCATCTCTCGATCCATTCACCGCCGCCACGAGCCCTGTTCGATCTGGTGATGGATTGTGTGAGGCATGAACTGCAGTGCATGTCTCCCTGTTGACCCTCGTCCACGCCAACGCGGGTCAGCCTCCACCGACGCCTCCCTCTGGCCCAGATCCACAGTGCCCCAAGGAAGGCACATATCTCGTCGGTGGCCAATGTATGCGGCGGCCGGGGACGCACAGTGGGGAGAGATGGTATGGAGGGTGGCGCGCGATGACTGGGGGACGCACGGTGGGGATAGATGGTGGAGGAGGGTGGCACGCGCCTCGCCCAGGCCTCCTTCCACGCTGCAGCGGCGGAGTCCAAGCGCTCATCGTGAGGACGCACGGGCGAGGAGGATTTGGCGAGCTCCGGCGCCGATTCTGTTGGTTCCGGCGAGCTCCGGCGCCGATTCGTTTGGCTTCGGCGAGCTCCGGTGCCGATTCGTTTGGCTCCGGCGAGCTCATCCCCCTCCTACAAAGGGCGTTTTTTAAATCGTTGGCCCAACATTTTTTAACACTTGACGCAATGTAATTAGCTACTATAGCTAGCAACTATAGACTAATGATTAATTATATTCGAGATGAAACAGACCTTAAGTACTGATTTGTCTTAATCACTGGTGTTTTAATTAGTTTATGTTGTGTTAATTATTGCATAAAAAAGGATTGCAAAATTGATGTTATGTTTACAACATGGCAGTGTCCATTAGAGATATTTGGTCCATTGTGGGTCCCACATGATAGTGAGAAGAGTGACAGATGGTTTTCTCAGTGGTGGGTCCCACTTGGAAGTGTCTATTCAAAGAGTGACAAAGCAGGGGCAAAATGGTCGAGCGAAAAATCCATAGACGGTCAACACACGGTCAAACGGCACTAACTGAATGGAAACGTGACGGAAGGGCAAAACCACAAGAGGAGCAAGTCGCCTTGGGCAAAACCAAGGATTTTCAAAAACTAAGGGCAAAACTGTCGAGTGGGACACAACTAGGGGCATAAAATCGATTATCCCAAAATTATTTCCCTTAGAACCCAGATCATGAATTTCAAGCAAGTTGAACATGAGCATGTTGCACAATCTTGGGAAATGATGAAATTGATGCTAAGGAATTGCCCAACTCATGGGTTAAATCTTTGGATGATCATACAAAAAAATTATGCGGGATTGAATTTTGTTTCTCGTAATCTTTTAGATTCCATCGCGGGGGGTACTCTTATGGAAATTACTTTGGGTGAAGCTACTAAATTTCTAGACAATATTATGGCAAATTACTCATAATGGCATACTGAAAGAGCTCCTACTAGTAAAAAAAGTCAATTTGATAGAAGAAATAAATTCTTTGAGTGAAAAAGTTGATGCTCTTATGAAGTTGGTTGCTAATAAAAGTGCTCCTATTGGCTTTAATGTTGAGCCTTTGTCTACTTTGATTGAGCAAAATAGTGATGCCATAGATGTGAATTTTGCCGCGCGAAATAATTTCAATAACAATGCTTATAGAGGTAATTTCAATCCTAGGCCATTTCCTAGTAATTCCTCTAATAATTATGGTAATTCCTATGGTAATCCTACTTATAGTAATAATAGAAACACCTCTGATCTTGAGAGCAATATTAAAGAATTTATCAATACACAAAAAGCTTTCAACTCTTCGATAGAAGAAAAGTTGTATAAAATTGATGATTTGTCTATAAGTATTGATAGAATTTCTCATGATGTGGAAACTCTCAAGATGAAAAATTTTGTGCCTAAAGTTGAAGAATCAATTAAAGCTCTTTATGTTTCTACAGATGAAAGTAAGAAAAGAACGCTATGCTTAGAGATAAAAAAGAATTAGAAAGGGTATTTTCTAGTGATTACTTTCATAAAAGTGATGAAGATCTTAAAAATATTGGTGTTTCTTCCATTGATTCTTTGTTTAGTAAAATTAAGATTGATGAAAAAGGGACTGGAGAAAAGTCAACTTTAGTTAAAAGGCGTCCCTATGGTTCAGAGGGTGAAAATCTTGTTGAGAAAATTGATAAAGGTGGGTTTGAAGAGGTCAAGACTTTAACTAGTGATGTGCCCACTATTTTGGATTACAAAGACTTTAATTATGATAGTTACTCTTTGGTTGATTGTATTTCTTTGTTGCAATCCATGATAAATTCACCCCATGCTTATGAACAAAATAAAGCTTTTACTAAACATATTTTTGATGCTATGATGAAAGCTTTTGAAGAAAGGTTGGAATTAGAAGTTTCAATTCCTAGAAAATTGCATGATGAGTGGGAACCTAATATCAAAGTCGAGATTAAAAATTATGAATGTTTTGTTTTATGTGGCTTGGGTGCTAGTGTTTCTACAATTCTGAAATCTTTATGTGATGTCCTTGGTCTTACCAATATTGAAGAATGCTCTTTAAATTTGCACTTAGCGGATTCTATTATTAAAAAGCCTATGGGAAGAATTAATGATGTTATTATTCTTGCAAATAGGAATTATGTGCCCATAGATTTTATTGTTCTTTATATTGATTGCAATCCGTCTTGTCCAATTATTCTTGGTAGATCGTTTTTACGTACTGTAGGGGCCGTGATTGGTATGAAAGAAGGCAATATTAAATTTCAATTTCCACTAAGGAAGGGAGTGGAACACTTCCCTAGAACAATAATTAGTCCACCATATGAATCAATCATGAGGGCATCTTATGGATCTAGAACCAAAGATGACAAAACATAGATCCTACGCGTTATGCCTAGCTAGGGGCGTTAACCAGTAGCGCTTGTTGGGAGGCAACCCAATGAATAAAATTTATTTTTGCTTTTTGCTTTTTGTTGTTGTGTGTTAGCACAATTATGATACTGTTATGATTGTGTTTTTTGTGTTTTAATTAGTGTTTGTGCCAAGCAAGGCCTTTGGGTTGATTTGGGTGAAAGTTGATTTGATCTTGCTGAAAAACAGAAACTTATGCACTCACGAAAATAGTTTTATTAAATAACATAAGCATTCTTTTGAGTTGATTCTTTTTGAAGAAAATTAATATACAAATTACCCATGTTTTCCTAATTTTGAAATATTCAAATTGCTACAGACTGTTCTGTTTTTGACAGATTCTGTTTTCTTTGTGTTGTGTGCTTGTTTTGATGATTCTATTGTCTTCTTTGATGAGTTTTTGTCATAGAAAAGTTGGAATAAAGTAGATATAATGCAAAAACAAAATAATAATAGGTTTGCAACAGTACTTATAGTAGTGGTTTGCTTTCTTATACTAACAGATCTCACGAAGGTTTTGTTGGAGTTTTGTGTGATAGAAGTTTTCAAGTTTTGGGTGATCTTATGATGGATGAAGGAATAAGGATTAGCAAAAGGCTAAGCTTGGGTATGACCGAGGCACCACAAGATAATATTCAAAGAAGTAGCAAGCAACTAAGCTTGGGAATGCCCCCGAGTGGCATCCCCGCTTTTTTCTAACAACCATCGGTATTTTACTTAAAACTATATTTTTGTTCGTCACATATTATGGGTTTTGCTTGGAGCGTCTTGTATGATATGAGTCTTTGCTTGTTTTTCTTTGTGTTTCAAGTATTGGATCCTTGCTGAACATACCTTTTTGAGAGAGCCAAAAATTATGCTATGCTTGCTCCTATGCTTCACTTAAATTTTTAGAGCCATGTATTTGCTCTAGTGCTTCACTTATATCTTTTTGAGCACGGCGTGCTTTGTTATTTTTGAAGAAATGCTCTCATGCTTCACTTAGATTTATTTGGGAGTTAGTGAAATTTTAAGAAATTCTCTCCTGCTTCACTTAGATTATTTTGAGATAAAAAAATATGCTCATGATCTTCACTTATATTTGTTTGAGCTTATCAAAAGCAACATATGAAAATAGTCCCAAGGTGATAGATATCCAAGGAATATATAATAAAAACTTTCATGAAGATCATTGAACAAAATAAACTTGATTCTTAGTAATGGTTTTGAGATATGACGATATGATATGTGAGTCATGTTGATGAGTAATTGTGCTTTAGTAAGAATATTGATGTTAAGGTTTGTGATTCCCTATGCAAGCACGAAATTCAATAGTTATGCAATGAAATTTATATCCTACTTATGGTGCATTATTCGATGTTACTTATGCTTAATGCTTGGGTACGAGATTTTTCGCTCTTTGGTTGGTCGCTTCTCAATCTTTTTGCTAGCCTTCATTTTACACTAAGTATGATCACTACTTGTGCATCCAAAACCCTTTAAACCAGTTTTGCCTTATGAGTCCACTATACCTACCTATATGTGGTATTTCCATGCCGTTCTAAGCAAATTTGCATGTGCCATCTCTAATTTTCAAAATTAATTTCTCTTTTGTGTGCTCTAGCTCGCGAGGCGGTGAAGGGTGACCAATATTTTCCATGCTAGATGTGTTATTCTCTCGATGAGTGTTTATTCACTTCTCATTGCACGAGAGTATGACAAAGGTATTAGGGATGCCTAGTCCCGAAATGAAAAATGAATTTACTTTATGTTGTCAAATAATAAATTCCTTGGAAAGTGTTGGTATGGAGGGCAACCGTGGATTCGGCTAGCCATGGAAAGTGAAAGTAATGGTGGAAAAAGGAATAAACTTTATTTTCTGTTTGGGAACCGCCTATGATGTATCTAACATGGAAAGTGTTTGGATATCTAAATCGTTTTCGTTGGTGGGAAAAGTATGCCTCTCAAAAATATTTTTATCTCTCAATTTAAGCTTTGAGCTCTGGCACCTCTACAAATCCCTACTTCCCTCCGCGAAGGGCCTTTCTTTTACTTATGCAATTTTTATTTTGAATTTGAGTCTCCATCTTCTCTTATAAAGAACCAACTAAGGGGCACTATGATCGTATTTGAGCATTGGGTGTAGCTAATATTTGAGTATGTTTCATGAATGGATCAATGATTGAGCATAATGGGCTAGGAATAACTTGCTTTAGTGTTGATATTTTGAAAGACATGATTGCTTGTTGGTATGCTTGAGTATTAAAGTCTTCATGTCAAAACTAAAATATTGCTTTGAATCATATAAAAGTCCATATGTCCATGCTATAAAGAAAAGAAATGTGATGAACATGTTAGGCAACATTCCACATCAAAAATTCTAGCTTTATGTTGTAATTTCTTAATTTTAATATCTTAATGTCTTAATGTTGTAATTTCAAAAAAAAAGTTTGTATATGTACATATCTAAATTTGCACTAGATGTTGTAGATGGCTTAGCTAGTAGATGACTAGCTTAGCAAAAGAGTTGCATAGAATTTTTTTGACCATGTATAGTAGAATAAATTTGCATAGGAAAATTTTTGACCATGTATAGTAGAATAAATTTGCATAGGAAATTTTTTGACCATAGGGTGCAATTTTGACCAAGCATAGAAAAAAGTTGACCATATGTATAGTATAGAATAAAGTTTTATTTTGATGTTTTAGTTGTTATAGATGAACAGTGGAATTTGCATAGATTTTCTGTTTTTTAGTCTTTTATACTTATATAGAAAAAAGTTGCATAGGAGAAACTTGCATAGAAAAAAGTTGACCATGTATTGACAATCAAGCATTTTAAAAATGTTAAATTTGCATAGAATTTGTTCTCAACGTCAATGATGCCCGGCCTGCATCCTCGTCGTCAACTCGTTCGCGACGACGTCCTGCTTCAGAGGCCCATGTTCGGGACTGGGTCCGCCAGGCTGGCACTGGGAGGTGCTACCTTCAGGGGCGCGCAACTTGGTGAGAAAACCGGCCCCGGGTCCCGTCGTCGACCCGGAGCTCCTTTGGTGGTGTTCGGGCGAGCCACTTTCGATGCGGAGGCAGCCGGCCCCGCCGGAGGTGGTATGTCGCCGTGTCAGGGAGGAGGACGAGCACGTCTACCGCTACATGGATGTGTTGGACGTTAGGTTCTCCAATACCTGGCAGGTTCTTCAGGGATCTCACCCAAGATATGATCTTATGATCGTTCCTTCTCTTTGGGTGTCCACCGCCCGCGCCTCAAGAACCGCGAGTGAACTAGATTCTTTGATAGTATTCGATCTGTATTAGCTAGTGATGTTATATATATGATAATGTTTGAGATGTATTAGTCATAATACTCGAGATGTATTCGAGATTATATTCGATAATATTCAAGACGATGTATTCGAGATTATATTATTCGCTAATATTCGAGACGATGTATTCGAGATTATGATGATGCATATTAATTAATTATCTGGATTATTCAAGATGTATATATATTATCTACTATGATTCAGTTTTTCCTTATTGATTGCATGCATGCATTCTAATTTGAATACTAAATTGTTTTATCTTTCTTCTGGAATAGTTAAATAAAAGCTATGGACAATACCGATAGAGAAGGAGAAGAGGCCCTGCTCGAGATCATACGCTTCCCAAGACCAGATGATAATGGAGAAGATGACGGCTCACAATATCTGAACAATACCGGTGATGGTATGATGTTCGATGAAGACGAACGGATAGATGAAGTCTAGAACAATGATGAGAAGGAAATGTTGTTCTTCAAATAACAAAGACCGGCGAGGTATATTTATATAAGGCATTTGGTGAGCATCACATGTTTTAATCGATTTGTATATATATTAACGAATCAATCTTTCTTCTTTTAGCCCTCCGGATCGAGCAAATCTTCTACAAGCAGCAGGGCAGTTCGAGGCCAGACCAAAATGTTGCCGACTGGCATAAAGTACAACATCGATGTCATCAAATCTAATGGCGGACCTGATGAATCTAATAAGAATGTGAAGAAGTTCATTCGTCAATGCAGAGTTATTGTCAGGGACCAAATCCCGATCTTCGTCAGCGTGGTCGATTGCAGCTTAGCCATGGTGATTAGCGCATCCGACTGCGACGGCCATGGAGAGGAGCGGTCCCAGCTGCGGGCGGCCAAGGCGACGAGCGTGCCCGGCTGCGCATTCCTCCCTAGCCGGGTGCACCGGTGACTCGCGTGTTTGCGAACGAGAGGCGAGGAGGTGTGAGGTCACTCGATGTTGGCGACCTGGCGGTGGGATTGGGAGCGATGAAGTGGGGTGAGGGGGTCTCTGCGCTGGGGAAGAAGCAAAATGGGGATCAAGTGGATAAGAGAAGTAGTCGCGGTCATGAGTGATGCATGGGTCCCCATATTCATGAGTTTTGATGGGCGTGGGATGAGGTGGCTCAATGTATGCGCTACGGTTTAAATATATCCAGTGACGCGAGCTCGACCGGGCAAAGCTTCGGCCGACCAACATGAAGGAATCTAGATGTGCCCAATATAAACTTTTATTACAATTGTTTCTTACAGAAAGGAAAATTTATGGGGTATGATGCCCGGAGTCGCCGTCTTGACCGGTTCCTAAGAGCATCTACAACCAGGCCTCTCAAACCCGTCTCATAAGCCCGGGCAGGCCGCACGGTCATGATTTTTTTATCCAGACGGGCCTCAAACGCCCGGCCTGACCGGCACCCCCCATATCCAGCCCAAATATGGGGCGGATATGGGGGCGCCCGGGCACGCCCGTCACGTCGGACCCGATAGCCCGACCCCACCTCAAATTGCACAAAATCCACCAAACCCTTCCTCCTCCTCCCGTCGTCCTCCAACCATTTCCGCGTTTGGACCCTCGCTGTCCTCCACCCTTGCTCACAATCCTCACCTCTGGTCCCGATCAACCGCCGGAGATGTCGTCCAACCCGGCCCACACCGCTACGACAGAGATGTAGTCCGCCTCGTCCGCTGGCGGCGTAATTTCATCGGCGGCGACTTGCAAGGTGGAGAACATCGCCCGCAAGTTGCGGCAACGCCCGCAGCAAGACGCATTCCGCTCGAAGCAGGCACCCTGATGTGGACCAGATCATGACCAAGGCATGCAAGAGTGAGGTTAATGCTAGCACAAATGCTGAACCATTAGATCATCCAAAGGAAGACAAGGGCAAAACCATTATCTTAGTTGGGAAGCTTCCGGTGCCTATTTTGGGAGAAATGACACATCAGATTTCCAGCTGCAACTTCCCACCTAAACCTAATTAATTCTGGAAGTCTCTAGCACCTTATAGAGGCTGGAAAAGATGGTCTTAGAAGTCAGCTTTCATTCAAAAAGATGGTGCATCATTTGAGGTCTTGAGTCAAAAGTTGTGCAAGTTTCCATGCAAGCTGTCCAGGAATTTATTACAGCGCGAGGCTCAACAAGTTTGCTCCTGCTACAGCTTGGGGCTCATGAATTTACCCTTCTTTTTGAGTTGTTTTCACACATGACTAGTGGGTGCTTCTAGTATAAATACTCCCCAGCTGTTCCATGTGAGGGGGGATGAGATTTCTGAGTTTATGTTTGTAGACAGCCAGTGAGGTTGTGTTGTACTGTGAGCACTAGTATCGTTGAGTGTTAGCTCGTGTGTGTGGATTGGAGGGCCTGTCCTCAATTCATATAGGATCCTTGTGGTTCCCTCTTGTGATTCTTCATAGGTTCACAAGTTTCATGGTTTGGGTTGCATCCTTGTAAACCAAGCTAGTTATCCGCTGCAATTTATCTGAGAGTGTTTCCTCTTGTTCTTGCCACTTGAGAGTAACAAAGTTTGCTGAAACAAGTTTCGAGTGAGTTTGTTGCTGCTCCTTGTGAGTTCTTTGGCACCGTGAAAGATCGTTTCCGAGGCGTCCCGTATCATCTTGGTATCAGAGCTTTAGGTTGTTCGCGGTGCTATTTTCTCTCTTGCTGATTTTGTTCTTGAGAAGCTTCCATGGGTTCGAGGAGATCCAACAGCGTTGATGGTGTGCATGGAGGTAGGCACCTCATGGAGGAGGATCTGCCACTTCCCGTGTACGATCCAAGCTTGCAGCCCGCCTATGTGCTGGCATTGGAGGATACACGAGAGTATGTGTTGAACAAGGTGGAGAGGCGCATATCGGCCGTGGAGACCAACCTTGGCCGGAGAATCGACTCCCTCACCGAGGAACTCCGTCGAGATAGGCTTGCTGCACGGGGTCGACATCGACAAATCCCCGAACAGCAGGGTCAACGCCACCTTGAGGAGGAGCATGGAGAGCACAACCACGTCTACTCGGGTGATGCTCATAGCTACTACGCTGCACCACCTCGGCGTGCTCGCTACGACCAGCGAGGTGCTACTTGGGCGCCACTGTCGCCACCATGAGATGGGCTTGCTGCACGGGGTCGACATCGACAACTCCCCATACAGCAGGACCACCACGGAGAGCATTGGAACGACCACTCCGATGATGCTCGAAACTACTACGAGCCTCGACCACGACGTGTTCATCATGATCGTCGCGGAGAAGGCCAAGAAGGCTTTGCCATGGGAGGAAGAGGTCATGGGCGTGCTCATCATGACCATGAAGATGATGGGATTGGTAAATTCAAACTTACCATACCATCGTTCAATGGGAAAACCGAACCCGATGATTATTTGGAGTGGGAGATGCGTGTGGATCAGATTTTTGACAGCCACCGCTATACGGAGGAGAAGATGGTACGATATGCATCCATTGAGTTTACTGGATATGCTTTGATTTGGTGGAACCAATTGTGTCGTGCTGGAGGTCGTTCGGAGACATGGGTGCAAATGAAAAATCTGTTGCGGAGACGGTTTGTTCCTGAACATTTCACAAGAACCTTGTACAATCGACTCCAATGGTTGTGCCAAGGTAATTCTAGTATTGATGAGTACTATAAAGAGATGGAGATTTTGATGATTAGGACAGCAGTGAATGAGCCAGAGGAGGCCACAATGTCAAGATTCTTTCATGGACTGAATGAAGATGTGTAAGAAAGGATAGAGATGGTTACATATCAAGATTTGCAAGAACTTGTGCATCAAGCTATTTGTGTAGAGCAGCAGCTGAAGCGTCGCCAAAATCGCAGCCAAACCTATACATCAAGCACTTGGAGAGGTTCAGTTTAGCGAGAAGTAGAAGGAAGTGTTGCTGCAGATTTTCGCTCACACAACAAGATGACTACAAAAGAAGCTAATGCATCAAAGGTTGAATCTTCCAATACTCCTGCCACTCGCATTAGTAATATTCAGTGCCATACATGCAAGGGTAGAGGTCACTTCAAGAAGGATTGTCCTAATCCGAAGAAGGTTTTACGCACAAATGATGCATATGTCACTGATGACTCAAGTGACAAATCTGAATCTGAGAAGAAAGATGCAAATTATTGTACTTTTAAGACCGGAGCACCTCTGAGTTCAGATGGAGGAGATGGTGTTAATCTCATGGTTCGCAAAGTGGCTCATGATGATGCTCCTATTATTGAGAAGGGCCAGCGACAAAATGTGTTCCAATCCATTTGCAAGATCAAGGACAAAAACTGCAAGGTGGTCATCGATGGAGGCAGCTACAACAACATCATTAGTAGTGATCTTGTCCATGCTCTTGGTATATCAACATGGAGGCTGAATGGTGTTGGTAAGCTGAAGATTACGCATCGTGCTAGGGTGCAATTTTCAGTGGGAAGTTATGTGAACAAAGTGGTATGTGATGTGGTGCCAATGCAAGCTTGTCATCTTCTTTTGGGAAGACCGTGGCAGTTTGATCATGATGCTACTCACCATGGGAGGTCTAACAAGTATTCTTTCATGCATCAAGGAGTGAACCATGTCTTGAAACCTATGGTGGATCAAGTACTCAAGGTTGAGCAATTCCCACAAGTGAAGAAGCCAAAAAAGAATACCTCAAAACCGAGGACGATTTTGTTTGAAGGAAGGGAGGATGATGTGGACCAGATCATGACCAAGGCATGCAAGAGTAAGGTTAATGCTAGCACAAATGCTGAACCATTAGAGCATCCAAAGGAAGACAAGGGCAAAACCATTATCTTAGTTGGGAAGCTTCCGGTGCCTATTTTGCGAGAAATGACACATCAGATTTCCAGCTGCAACTTCCCACCTAAACCTAATTAATTCTGGAAGTCTCTAGCACCTTATAGAGGCTGGAAAAGATGGTCTTAGAAGTCAGCTTTCATTCAAAAAGATGGTGCATCATTTGAGGTCTTGAGTCAAAAGTTGTGCAAGTTTCCATGCAAGCTGTCCAGGAATTTATTACAGCGCGAGGCTCAACAAGTTTGCTCCTGCTACAGCTTGGGGCTCACGAATTTACCCTTCTTTTTGAGTTGTTTTCACACCTAACTAGTGGGTGCTTCTAGTATAAATACTCCCCAGCTGTTCCATGTGAGGGGGATGAGATTTCTGAGTTTATGTTTGTAGACAGCCAGTGAGGTTGTGTTGTGCTGTGAGCACTAGTATTGTTGAGTGTTAGCTCGTGTGTGTGGATTGGAGGGCCTGTCCTCAATTCATATAGGATCCTTGTGGTTCCCTCTTGTGATTCTTCATAGGTTCACAAGCTTCATGGTTTGGGTTGCATCCTTGTAAACCAAGCTAGTTATCCGCTGCAATTTATCTGAGAGTGTTTCCTCTTGTTCTTGCCACTTGAGAGTAACAAAGTTTGTTGAAACAAATTTCGAGTGAGTTTGTTGCTGCTCCTTGTGAGTTCTTTGGCATCGTGAAAGATCGTTTTCGAGGCGTCCCGTATCACGCCCCGTCAGTGATCCGAGGCCATCCGTCACGCTCGGACATTGTTTTCATTTTGCCATGTCCGATTTGTTAAACTATGATTTACTTTGCTTTGCTTTGTTTTGAATTTTGGCCTTCAAACAATTTGTACGTATGATGGACGTGCATGAATTGTATGGATTTGAGATCAAAATTTACGGTATATAAATGTGCGACACAATATTTGATGGGTGTTCTGTCAGTTCGCGCGGACGTGTTCCGGACGTTTGAGCGGCCGGATTTGCCAAAGTCGTGGGTAAGAGGAGAGGCGTCTGTTGAACGGACTCTGATCACGCGTGTAAAACTCTTGTGCTTGTTTCAGAAGCTGGTCTTAAAGCCAGAAAGGTCTGACCGCCTCCGCATACGTCCCCAACTCGGTCGAACGTCGCCGCCGCTGCCGCCAGGGCTCTCCACCGCGATCCCAGATGGCGGCGCGAATCGCGATCATCAACGAGGATAGGTGCAAGCCCAAGAAGTGCCGGCAGGAGTGCAGGAAGAGCTGCCCCGTCGTCAAGACCGGTGAGGACCCATCATCCTGTACTCTCTCTCGTGTAAAGCCCTAAATCTGCCCTTCGCGTCGTGGTCTCGATTTGGCCGGCGCTGATCGATGCGCTCCTTCCCGTGCTCGTTGCGCACAGCCTCGATTTCTATGAGCTCTCAATTTGCTGACTGTAATCAACTTGTTTACGCCCCGGCGGCTCGGGAATCGAATTCCCCACGATCGACCCCACCGGCGTCGGGGCATCTTCCCTTCCGTACCTTCCTCCTGCTCAGGCCGGCGCAGGAGGCGGCTTGTGCTACTGCGTGCTAGTAATAGTTGTTTCGACATGATTATTACTCCCTATGTTTCTAAATATTTGTCTTTTTAGATATTTCAAATGGACTACCACATACAAATGCATATAGACATATTTTAGAGTGTAGGTTCACTCATTTTGCTCCGTATGTAGTTGCAAATATTTAGGAACGGAGGGAGTATATGTGATGTGCACCAATTTTACGCTTCTCTTCAGCATGCTTAGAAAGTCCTCTACTGCCTTCAACTGGATTGTTATGACAACGTCATGAGATGATGGTTTCCTGTGCAGGGAAGCATTGCATTGAAGTTACTCCGGCGTCCAAGACCGCGTTCATCTCTGAAGAGCTGTGCATTGGTTGTGGTATTTGCGTCAAGGTACATGCCTTGTAATTAGGCTTTATCAATGTACTCTTTTTCCATCCCATAAGAACGTTTTTAAAGCTATGTTAGATTGAAAAAACGTTCTTATATTATGGGACGGAGGGAGTGGCTGTTAAAATGTGGGGTTCCTATGTGTATGTACTCTGTAAGTATAATTGTCTTCTCATGCACTTGTGCTGTCTGCAAACCTTTGCTTCAGAAATGCCCATTTGGTGCCATTCAGATCATCAACCTCCCAAAAGATCTGGATAAAGATACCACCCATCGCTACGGCGCAAACACCTTCAAATTGCACAGGTAATTTGCTCGAAAGGCTGCTGTCATCTGTTATGCTTGAAGCTGCCCTTATCCAGAATTATTACTGATGATCTAGCGCTTACAGGTTGCCTGTTCCAAGACCTGGCCAGGTTTTGGGCCTTGTTGGAGCCAATGGGATTGGAAAGTCGACTGCACTTAAGGTGTTATGTGGCAAGTTGAAACCTAATTTGGGAAAATTCAATGTATAATCCCTATTTCCTACCTTGTTTTTTTTTCATGTGTTGCTACCACCTTAGTTTTCTTTTGGGATAAAAAGTTTGTTTTGTTTTGTCCTTCTTCTATGAACTGCACAAGCGATTGTTATTTAGCTTTCTATCTTCTTTTGTTTTGCAGAATCCGCCTGACTGGCAGGAAATCCTTACATACTTCCGGGGGTCTGAACTTCAGAATTATTTTACGCGTCTATTGGAGGATAATCTCAAGGTGCTTTTTACTCATTATATGTCGTTCAGACACCGAGACACATATAGGAAGATCTTGATGTCCTCTTTACAATCACAGCACACTTGCTGTGTTGTTTTTCTGTTCTGTACCATCATATGCATTGTTATAAAGCATCTTCAGTACACCTAAATATTCAATCGAAGTAGGCTAGTAGCAATGTTCTCTTCCACCTATACATTCAGCCATAGGAGTGTACATAGTCTAATATTGTTGAGGTCCTGGAGCTGTTACTGTGCTCTTAGTTACTTCATGACACATATTATGGCATATTATGACAGCCTGTTTCAGTATACGATTTGTGCTGTTGTTTTCACTATTGAACATTTCTGATCCCACTCTACTTCTCTAGGCAATCATAAAGCGTCAAGATGTTGAAAGCATTCCGAAAGCAGTTCAAGGGAATGTCGGTCAACTACTTGACAAGTTAGACCAGAGGGGTGTTAAAGCTCAATTGTGCATTGACCTTGAATTGAACCAAGTTCTGGACCGGAATGTAGAAGATCTTTCAGGTGGTGAGCTGCAGAGATTTGCCATAGCAGGCACTGCTGCACAAAGTGCAGACATTTACATGTTTGACGAACCATCAGTTTACCTCGATGTCAAGCAGAGGCTTAAAGCTGCACAAGTCATTAGGTCCTTGCTTAGAGCAAACAGGTAATGCATATTTGTTACCATGATTATCTTCCAATACTCTGAAATATAAGCTTTTAGAAATTCAGTATCAGCTGCTCACGTTCTGGTTTTGTTTTCAGCTATGTGATCGTTGTGGAACATGATTTGAGTGTCTTGGATTACATGTCCGATTTTATTTGCTGTTCATATGGGAAACCAGGAGCATTTGGTGTAGTTACGCTGCCATTTTCAGTCCGAGAAGGTATCAATGTTTTCCTGGCTGGATTTGTTCCAACAGAAAATCTTCGGTTTCGAGATGAAGCACTTACATTTAAGGTAAGCTAACATATGCACACATGATTTGAGAACCCTTTTCAGGATGAAGTTTGTTCTTATGTTAGTGCCGGCTTTCAGATTGTTGAAGCCCAGGAAAATGCTGAAGAGATTGAGACATACCAGCGATACAAGTACCCTACCATGAGCAAAACAATTGGAAATTTCAAGCTCACTGTCATGGAAGGTGAATTCACAGATTCTCAGATTGTTGTGATGCTGGGTAAGAACGGGACAGGGAAAACTACGTTCATCAAAATGCTGGTATGTCTATCTCCACTCCTTCCTCACCACCTCCCATCTGTGATCTCTCTGTCAACATTTTTATCATTCAAGTAATTGAGAGTCTTGGAATGAATACAAAACAGTCGAACTATAAATTGTATAAATCAATTTTTTTCCTCATGGCATTTACCATGAGGATTCATATCAAGGTTGCAATAAGTAATGGTGTCTGGTGCTGTGAAATGTTTTCTCTACCTCTTCTGAAAACTACAGCGAGTTTCCTAGTAATGTTTAAATTCCAAAGGCAATACATACTGTCTACTAGTAGTACTATAAGCATGCAATGATTCTGGTTCTAGAGTGCCATATCAGCACTAAGGGTTGTATAAAAATGACCCGTGTCAAAATTTACTGTTTTTTCGCTAACGTGAATTTGGTGCTGGCAATACATACTGTCTACTAGTAGTACTATAAGCATGCGATGATTCTGGTTCTAGAGTGCCATATCAGCACTAAGTTTTGTATAAAAATGACCCGTGCCAAAATTTACTGTTTTTTCGCTAACGTGAATTTGGTGCTGATGGAAACGTGAAGGATACAATTGAGTTTGCTGTTAGTTGAGATTCTGATTTCAGTTTGATGCATTGTACTTTCTTTTCTACATTTCTAAGTCAAAAATGTCTTCTATTACTGTCAGCTTCCTGGAAAGTGTGCATTTTATCAAAATTAAGGTTTTACTAGTCCTTGTGATGATGATGCACTGGATGTCTTCTGATTTTACAAGTTTTACAAGATTCCTTAAGTTATGCATAGTTAATCTGGATAAAAGAAGTAATCTATTTGCATCCAATAGATTAGACATCTGGTATCTTGTATTCATTGTTTGTTATGACTGTACAGGCTGGGCGGCTGCAGCCAGATACTGTGGAAGGAGCTGAGATTGAAATTCCTAAATTTTATGTGTCCCACAAGCCTCAGCAGCTTGAAACAAAATTCCAGGGTACAGTGAGTCAATTGCTTCATCAGAAAATACCAGAATCATGTGCTCATCCTCAATTTAGGTCTGATGTCATTAAACCACTACAAATTGAGCAACTCATGGACCGGGTAGTTACAAATTTATCGGGTGGAGAACGCCAAAGAGTGGCATTATGTCTTTGCCTTGGAAAGGTATTTCCTTCTTTTGCCTGAACTTTTGTTTAATAGCTTTATAAAATAAATTTTCTTTTAGAGAATAACATATATATTGTTTCTGTGTTCTGTGGTGTTCAAAAGATTCAGGACTTCAGGGATGATTATTTTTGCATATTTAATACTTACTATCCTTTTTGCCTTTTGTTTTTGTTACTGTATTATGTAAAATTGTTTATAGATACCATATGTACTTAATATATGTCCTACTATCAGTATCTACTGCTCTTTGCCTGAGTCTGCCTTTTGGGTATTTTATGTACTTAATATTATTCTTCCTTTTGCTTTTGTTACTGTGTTGTTTAAAATCGTTTACTATATGCATGTTCCACAATCCTGTCAAACATATGCTTGTGTTTGTTCAGACTAAGAATGTAAATACTATCAGCTTGTGGATCCTAACTTTGAAGTTGTTCTTCAGCCTGCAGATATTTATCTGATTGATGAACCAAGTGCATCTCTTGATTCAGAGCAGCGCATTGTTGCCTCAAAGGTTATCAAAAGATTCATCCTTCATGCAAAGAAAACCGCATTTGTTGTTGAGCATGACTTCATCATGGCAACCTACTTAGCTGATAAGGTTATTGTTTACGAGGGACGGCCTTCTGTAGACTGTACTGCTAATGCACCTCAGACTTTACTATCTGGGATGAATAAATTCTTATCGGTAAGTGCAGCTACCCAGAGTTGTCAACAAAAGTTATAATAACAGTACGAGCTCAAGTTGGTTTCTTATTTCCTAACTTCAACTCTGAATTTGACCTATTTGTTCCTTTATCTTTACATAGTGTAATTGGTGGCTACCTCCGTTTCAGAATAAAAAAACTTCAGTTGGTGTTTTCATCCACTAATTTTTCTTTCTTTTGGTCAACATTGTCTTGTGGCAGCAACTTGACATCACATTTAGAAGAGACCCGACCAACTATAGGCCACGGATAAACAAGCTGGACTCTACGAAAGACAAAGAACAAAAGTCTGTAGGGTCCTACTACTACCTGTGATACAGGCACCACGGTTGATACTTTGGTACCGTTGCAACTGCAACGCACTCTGCTTGGGTTGCTTCTTGTTGGAGAAGAAACTGAACTGGATTTGTCCAAGGGGGAGGCGAGACAACATGGAGGACGTAGGAGCAAGGAGACAGGCCAACGCCGCCAGCAGGCGCAACATGCTAACCTCCCATGGAATCTGGTGAAGGAATGCAGAGAAAGGGAAGCAGGAAGTGCTGCAAGGTTGGATCGGATCAAGGAGCCTGCGCCAGAAGAAGTAATCCCAACCTTTAGAACCCCTCCTGAACCTGGAGTGATCTGTCGGTAAGGAATCCGAGCACTGTCAAGCACCATGGCTGCATTATCATTGCACCATTCATGTATGCGCTGTACCTTTAATTAATCTACCAACCTTTTTGGTTTCAGGACTTCGGCCACAGTCATTGCAGGATGCTGTGAGATCAAGCAAGACGTTTGATGGTGTCGAAGCCTCGGCACCGAGCTGAGAACTGCTTTAAGCTTTTCTCTGAAGAAGAATTGGGTGTTGCTTGAACTTACGAGACTACTACGTTTTCTGTAATAGGGTTGTACCAGGTTTTTTGCCCCATAGCTTGTATTCAGGTATACAAGCAGTGGGTTTTCCTGGTGAACATCGAACCCACAACCTACCTACTATTTTCAATAAAAATCATATAAGAATTTGCCGTGGGGCAACTAGCACTTGATTTGTCCTTTTTTTAATAATTTGCAAAATATAGCATTGCATGAAATAATATCTGGCATTCTTTGGAATGCATGAATTTCACTTGAAAATCCCCATGTTTGGCACGAGCCTGATTAACATGTTATACAAGCTCAGGAAAGCTACAAGATTCAATAAAACTGGTCATGTATGTCATTGCCAAATACTGACACTACGGAGCTACAGCTGCAGCTCAGACCACAGCAAGTATTTCTAAGGTTAAAAACACAAGAGATACATTTTCAATTTTTTAGGCTCAGACCACGGCAATTTTTTAGGCTACAAACTCAAATTCCCTAACTAAAAGAACTCAAAGTCGAGGAATTTCCCTCCAGACTCCACATGGTCTGCCCCTGGCCCTGCTGGCACCCTCTTGCTGCTGTTGTAATTCGTCTCCACCCTGTCCATGGATGCCGACTTCGCCGGCATTGCTGCGACGGCCATGGGCTCGACGGGCCTGGGCACGCCGGGCGGCGTGCTGCACCGGATGAGCGCCCAGTTGACGCCCTCGAAGAAGGGGTGCTGCTTGATCTCGGCCGCTCCCCTCTTCACGCCGAGCCGGCCCTGGGGCTCCTTGGCCAGCAGGCCCCTGATGAGGTCCTTGCTGGCGCCGCTCGTCGGCGGGCCGCCCTCCGGGAACCGGAGCTGCTGGCCGACGACGTTGAACAGCGTGGCCCGGTTCGTCTGCCCCTTGAACGGCGTCTTGCCGTACATGAGCTCGTGCAGGAACACGCCGAACGTCCACCAGTCCACCGCGCTGCCGTGGCCCTCCCCCTTGATGATCTCCGGCGCCAGGTACTCGTGCGTGCCCACGAACGACATCGACCGCGCGCCGGTCGGCTCCACCACGAGCTCCGGCATGGCGCCCTGCTGCTGCTGCTCGCCGCTCTTCGATCTGGAGGCCGCGGAGGCGCTCTTCTTGCTCCGGCCGCCGAAGAGCTTGGGCATGAAGCACGTGGGCTGGATGCAGGCGCCGCCGTTGGGGCCGGAGGCGCTGCAGGGCAGCGTCGGCCGGACCAGCGTCGTCGAGGCGTCGCAGCGGAGGGAGAGGTCGAAGTCGGAGAGCATGACGTGGCCGTCGTCCCTGACGAGCACGTTCTCCGGCTTCAGGTCCCGGTACACCACCCCGAGCATGTGCAGGTACTCCAGCGCAAGGAGCACCTCGGCGGCATAGAACCTGAGCGAACGAGCGAAAGAGAGTCATATCCCATGCTTGGAACGCTAATTGTTCCACAGATTAGCTGCAAAAATGCATCGAAACTGTACCTTGCGGCGTGCTCCGGGAAGAGCTTGCCGGGCTGGCGCTGGCGGAGGGCGTGGAGGTCGCCGCCGGGGCAGAACTCCATGACGAGGCAGGCGAACTTGTCGGTCTCGAAGTGGGCGTAGAGGGTGGGGAGGAAGGGGTGGTCCAGCAGCTGCAGGATCTCACGCTCCGTCTCCGCGCGGCTCAGCTTCCGGCGGCTCTCCAGCGACGCCTTGTCCATCACCTTCATGGCGAACCACGGCGCCCTGGCCGCGCCGCCCCCGCCGCCGCCGCCCTTGCTGAGCTCGGAGAGGTACACCGTGCCGATGTCGCCGCAGCCGAGCCGCCGGAGCAGCCGGAAGTCACCCATCCCGAGGGGCCCGTCCCGTGCGCGCGCCGCCAGGACCGCCTTCCACCTAGGGTCGCCCCCCTTGTGGGGCTTCCCGCCCACGCCGCCGCTCCCGCCGGCGCCGGCGGTGCCGTTGCTCCAGTCGCTGGCCGCGGTGCTGCTGACGCTGGTCTTGGCGCTCCGGCTGGTGACGGTGCAGCTGGGCGCCATGCTGGTGCAGGTGGCCGTGACCGCCCCGCCGCCGGAGGAGCTGTCGCCCATGCTGCTGTGCGGGCTCGCGGCGCCGCTCACCGGCGGGGACGCGTCCCACACGATGACCGGCTTGGCTGGCGGCGGCGGCGCCTTCTTGTCGCCCCGCCCGTGGTCCACGGCCACGAGCACGGGGTCCATCTCGTCGACCGGCTCCGGCGGGTGGCTGGCCCCGGAGAAGGAGCTCCTCGGCGGCGCCCCGTCATCGTCGTCGTCGTCGCCCTCGCTGGACGCAATGCTGAGCCTCACCTTGTCGAACGCAACAAGGACCTCCTCCTTGTCCTTGGCGGCCGCGGGTGCCGCCGGCTTGGCGCCGGCGTCCATGTCGAAGCGGAAGGCGTCGGGCAGGAAGTCGAAGCGGAACTCGAAATCCTGGGCGGGATCTGGGCGCACCTGCGCGAGCTGGGAGCGGGAGCGCGCGTGGCCCGGGGCTGACCTCGGCGGCTTGGCGTGCGGTGGAGGGCGAGATGACTGCATCACTCACTCCTTGGCTTGGCTGACTCCTTGTCCTTGAGTGTCCCGCCGAGTAATGGAGGCGGTGTAGTAACGGGAGGATGACAAAAGAGGTTGGGGGGAGGGGGAAGGGGACACGATCACACAACTGCCGGGCCGCGGGTAATTCGTAGCGGAGAGAGCGCGTCTTCTTCTTCTTTTCTCTCTTTCTCTCTCTTGTGTGCCGTGGAGACAATGATGGCAGGGCAGGGCAGGGCAGAGGCGAGGCAGCAGTAGTAATAGTACTGGCCGGGTCGTGTCTAGTCCTTCTCCTCTGCTGCTTCGCGCTTGGATCTTGCCGCTTCGTTTGCCGATGGACTTCCTTCTTATACATTATTTTACCGTATAACAATGTGAGTGTAATGCGAACGTGGTTGGATGTTCAGAAAAACAGTGGTATCCCGACCTATCAGAGTTCAAGTCCTGAATTTCCCGCGATGTGCTTTTAATAAGAGAAAAAGTTACGTGTATGTATTATGAGCCCCTGCCTCTGTACTGTGTTAATAAAATGTGAGTGTATTGGCTGTAGCGGGCTTGGTAACGAGTACTAGACCAAAAATCAGCGCTGAATAAAGATTTTTCGGATACTTTCTTGACAAGGCCATCAGTCTTATGGTTGGAGACGTATTTAGAAACTAGTCTGTTCAAGCAAGAATGGCGTGGCGGCGGCGGCATCCTCGTGATGGACCTGTGTCCTTGGGCTCTGCCGTTACGATAGTATTTGCTCCAGCGTCGGCGTGGAGCTTGAGAGGTAGTCTAGGAGCTGATGTAGATTGTGGTCTGCATCGACGACATCTGGACGGAACATGTGTTGGGCTTTTGGTTCGTGGATGGCAGGTATGGTTTCCTTCTGTAGCGTTTTAGTCGCGGTGGGGTGCCAGATTTGGGGTTTGATGGCGTGTCTGGGATGTTGCCCCGGTCTGATTTGTTCAATGATAAAGGCTTCAATTTTGATGAACCATCTTGAAGGTCCGCAAAGCTGCATATCAGTGATGGAGCCGCGTCGAGCTCGGGTAAGGAGACGATTCATCTTTCTTCTTCTTCGATGGCTACTGTCGTGGTGCCGGAGGCAGATGATGTCCGTTACTGTCAAGCTCAGAGATGTTCTGCTATATTTTTAATTTTAGCATGTCGGTCCTTACGTGATTTGTATTTTAATCTTTATAATATGAACGAGACTCGTATTACCATGAAAAGAAATAGAACCGAAAAGACCAAACCAGTAGCCGTAGGCGGTAGACCCGCCCCCTCTCGTGTCAATCATGTGGGCGCGCTGTGTGCTGGGGCCAGAAATTCCCAAAGCATGGACAAACCACAGCCCACAGTGCCTGGAATACTTCTTCTTTTTTCGATCACCCTCAAATATGTGTAGGTACGTACGTGGCTCGGGCCTAGTTAGACACGATGGAGGCATGCTCATTAGCGTGCGCTGAGCCTGTCGTCTCACTGTTCTTGATAGAAAAAAGGGGGAATCATCTTGTGTTCTTTGCTGCGCAGCAGCAGCCCAAACACCCAGCAACGCGCGTGTCTCTCGCCCCGAACCAGCCATGGAACCGGGCCGGCGTTGCGCTGTTTGTAATAATGAAGTTCCGTAATCCCAGTACGTACGTGGCTTTCACTTCAATGGTGTGATCCTGTTACGGTAACCATAATGCCATATGCATTGCTCATCCGTCCCCGTTTTGGTCGCGTTACGTGACCGCCTGTAATATACACACACGTCGCGTGATCTACTTTTTCTCAACACTCGTACTCCTACTACGTGTAACGTGATCTGCTTTATGGAGGAACGCCGTTGCTTTGGAAAACGAATCGAAGTAGGAGTATTATATTCCTGGCCCATGTAACATTCCTTTCCTCTCGCACAGTCCTAGGGATCTTCTCGTTCAAAATCACCAACCAGCATTCCCTCCCTTTACGACCCTGATCTTGATCTCCGGAGAGGAGAGCAAAACAAAAGGGAAAGCCACGGCGGGCTCTCTGCTCTGGGGATTCCTTTCCCTTTTGTTTTTATCGAAAGAGGCGCTCGACCCTTTTGATGATTTGATTTCGATCCGAGACTGATCGATTTCTTATTCATGTGATCGGTCGAGGATTAGACTTCCACAGTGGGAGTAACTTCGGTAGTAACATCGAGTCCAATTTAGCAAATTTGCTTATGTGGCAGTGAGTTAATGAGGAGAGATATAATACTAGTAACTTAGCTAGTTACTGTAACATCACATGTAATATGAGTCTATAACCTAATAAATGAAGCTTTGCATGTTACCACACTTATGTTACTACCTCCGTCTCAGTGAATAAGTCATTCACGTAGTTCTAGGTTGACGATTTAACTATCTAAATATGTATTATATGTGATAAAAAATATATATTTAGAAACTACATCCTTGTAGAAATCTAGTGATGTACTTTTCATAACATATAACACATACTTAATTGCTCAAATCAATGACTTAGAACTACGCGAATGACTTATTCACCTAGACGGATGTAGTACTATCTAGTGTTGAGGTAGTAACATAGTCTAAAGATATGTGTATGTTACTAGTGTATGTTACTCTTCATTGTGGCTAGTCTGAGCTGCCCGCGCCGTCCCGTTCCTCCACGCGCCGACCGGACTGAGCTGATCGGCCTCGCTTTTGCCAGCGACCGAGATTTCATCTGACCTAAACGGGACTATACTAGTATACAGCTAGAGGGCGCGCGCAAGGCTGCTGCTGCGCTGTAGCCATGATCGCGTAGTTCCATGGCCAGCGGCGAGTGACGCGTCGCTGCTGTGCTGTTAACCTTTTTCTCTTCCTATTTTTGTTTCTATCTAGTAGTTGTGCTTCGCGGACGAACGCTAGCTGTGTGGATCTATGAAGAAGAAGAGAAATAGCGGCGAGGCTACCCAGCGTGAGAAAGGACTTTTGACCTAGGAGCAGTAGCTGCTTTGCTGATAAAAGCGACGTGAGGTAGATACGTAGTAGTACTGTGCTAGTATGGACAAGCAGCCATGGTCATGAGAATATCTAGAACTCATCTAGATGAGAAATAATTTGATCTCATTCATTTTGAAAACAAGAACAAATACAACCCACGTCAGCACACACGCATTTTATAGCATCACATCCAATGACTATAAAAGGTGAATGAGACCAAATTATATCTCATTTAGATGAGTTCTAGCAAAACTGTTTTTTAAATGGTTTGAATTGCTTAGAGCAACTCCAACGGGCCGATCCAAACGGACAACATTTTTGTCCGTTTTTTGTCTGTTTGGATCGGCCGGCCGCCCGGCGTCCGCACTCTTTTAGATTTGGGTCGGCAGCGTGCCCAACGCGCCAACCCATTTCATGACCGCGCGCGCTTT
>NC_041381.1:436607402-436609302 GCF_002162155.2 Triticum dicoccoides
CTCTCACTAGCCTCGCCGCCTGTGCGCCATCATGTCGATGCGCATCCTCGGCACTTCAGATTTTCGCGGAGTCCGCGAGCGCCCCTCCGTCATCTTCTCCGCCGAGATCTTGTTTGGCGAGAAACGACTCATCCTCGGCACCTTCGACACCGCTGAGTAGGCGGCCCGCGTGTACGACGCGGCGGTCTAGCGCCTCCGGCGGCCAAATCGGGAGATGAATTTTCCTGACGTGTCGAGCCAGCAGGCGCAGGATCTGGCGCCTCTCCCGCCGCTTTTCACCGACGAGGATCGTCGCGCCCACCGGAGGCGGCTACGTCGCCTCGCCATCGCCGAGATGGACGTGCGAGCCTTGGTGCTGTGGCGCGAACGCTTCCTGCAGGACATCGTCGATGAACGTCAGTTCTATGAGCAGAGAAGGACGGAGAGGAAGGCCAGGAGAACGGAGCGAGCCGCCTATCGGGAGGGGCAAGCGTGCGCGGAAGCTGACCGCTCAAATGAGACTGAGGCTGTGAGAAACATCGGGGTGGGACTTCACGGACGAGCATGCTGCTGACGCCTATATTCAGACGTCGAAGGAGGACATTACCAAGTCAGAATCGGAAACCGACGAGTAGTTGATCTTTTCTTTTATCTGTGTACGCAAGAACTATCTATGTATCACTTTTCATCGGAAAAAATGGCCGGCCGCGTCGGCCACGAAACAGGCGGTGAAGGTTGTGCACGCGCGGGGAGGAGAGAGGGGGCGCGCGCGTGTCCGTCTTGTGTCCGCGCGCCGACGCAAATTCGGCTCAAAAATGGGTCGGGAATAGGTCGGCAGGCGGACGAAAGCGGACGCGCGTCCTTTTGGGTCGGCGCCTTGGGCCGTTTTTTCTGTCCGCGCCGACCCAAACGGATGGTTGCGGATGAAATAGGTCGCACCATTGAAGTTACTCTTACCACCTGTGCCATGTGGTTCTTCTCGTACAGTTTTTGGTGTTGTACAAAATTCGTCTAGTTTTTTAGAGGTTAAAACTCCTCTAGTTTGTATCGAAGCTATTGTACTACGGTGTCTGCAAGGACAAGCCATGTCCTTACCATAAAATTACTCCAGAAAGCATGTATAGTTTTTTTTTCGTTTCTTCTCGTATTGTTTTTGTTGTTGTACTAGAGAACTAGGCTGTAGCCTAGTGGCAAGGGAGCGCAATGACGTCTCCAGCAACCAGGGTTCGAGCCACGTCGGGGACGAATTTCTGGTTTCTTATAAGGGATGTTTTCTCCTATATCAATAAACCATAATGCTAGTGCCCATGAGTTTCATCTTTTTTTTTTGTTTTTGTTGTTGTACTAGAAGAGGCTCGAGGCCCAACCTACCGTGCCAGCAGATCGACGCTTCCGTGGGCTGATTGCACCTTCAAAACCTAGAGGGCGCCAGTTGAACCTGTTTTTTCACTTTGCGCATAGGCGCCAGAACTGGTGGGAGCAACTAATTAACGAGCGCTCTTTCGGGAGCCTCGCAACGATCAGCGCCACTTAGCGCGCTCACAACCATTCGTTACGTGTCGCGCTTTATGCGCTCCCTCCGGATTTTTTTTTATTTTTACGCACGCGTTTTCGGCTTTTTAAAAGGTTTTTTTTGGGTTTTTGACGTTTTGGTTTTCTACTGGTCTTCCCTACCTTTTCGAACAATTTTTTTTTAAAAAAATACATTTTTTCGCGAGAGGCACGGTTTTGCTTCCGCCAAAGGTACGGTTGTGCCTTCGCGAGAGGCACGGGTGTGCTTCTTTCGGAAAGGGAAAAACGCGTTTTCTGTTTTTTCTTCTTTCGCGAGAGGCACGGTTTTGCTTCCGCCAGAGGCAGAGTTGTGCTTTCGCGAGAGGCACGGGCGTGCCTCTTTCGGAAAGGAAAAAAAACGCGTTTTCTG
>NC_041381.1:436609660-436622224 GCF_002162155.2 Triticum dicoccoides
CGAGAGGTACGGTTTTGCTTCCACCAGAGGCACAGTTGTGCTTTTGCAAGAGGCACGGGCGTGCCTCTTTCGAAAAGGAAAAAAACGCATTTTCTGTTTTTTTTCTTTCACGAGAGGCACGGTTTTTCTTCCGCCAGAGGCACGGTTGTGCTTTCGCGAGAGGCACGGGCGTGCCTCTTTTGGAAAAGGAAAAAAAACGCGTTTTCTGTTTTTTTTCTTTCGCGAGAGGCACCGTTTTGCTTTCGCCAGAGGCACGGTTGTGCTTTCGTCAGAGGCACGGGTGTGCCTTTTTCGGAAAGGGAAAAAACCCGTGTTTTCGGTTTGGTTTTTTCGTCGGTTTTTTTCGTCCGATTTTTTCGTGAAAAAAAGTTCGTCAAAACCTATCAACATGGGATCTAGTTTTGAAGATCTCGACGCGAGGAATCCAATGGCGAAAGCGGTTTGAGATTTGGACGCACGGTTTAAGAGATAAAATATTTTGAATAAACGGATCTATGAAAAAAGGGAAAACTCCCAGGTTGCGACAAGTGGCGCACATACAGCGCGCCACTTATCGCAACCTGGAGAAATTGGAGTGATCTCGGCAAGGAGTACTCCTTAATTAGTGATTTTGAGAACTGGTAATCGGCGCCGATTGCACCGCCGGGCCATTACCGGTTAATCTACGGGTGATGACTAACGGGTCGGCCCATTAGCGCGCATTGCTCACTGGAAGTTCTAGGTTCGCTCTGCTCTGGTTTATTCCTTTTTAGTGTTTTTCCTGTAATTTTATTTGTTTTCTCACTAATTTTCTTCTTTTTTCCCCTTCATTTTACTCTCATTTTCTTTGGTTTTCTTTCTTTGTTGTACTCTGGTTTTCTTTGTTTCTTTCTTGGTTTTCTTCATTCTCTTCATTTTCTTTGTTTTTTTCTTTTCTTTATTTCTGTGACTTTTTATCAGTTTTCCTTTTCTCAACACATAACTAATTTTCTCCTAGTATAGAATGTAAATTTTTAGATCACGCGTCCAATATTTTTCTGATAACCTCGTACATTTTTTAAATACATGATGTACATTTTTTGAAATACATTTTTTGAACACTTTTCCGAATACGTGGCAACATTTTTCCAAATACACATTGTACATTTTTAATGCCAATAAACATTTATTTTACACTATGCAAAGATTTTATTTTACATTATATAAACTTTTTGAAAATTTCATGGGCATTTTTTGGTACCATGCGAATATTTTGTTAAAATGTCATGTACTCCCTCCGTTCCTAAATACTTGTCTTTCTAGAGATCTCAACAAGTGACTACACGGAGCAAAATGAGTGAATCTACACTCTAAAATATGTCTATATACATCCGTATGTGATAGTCTATTTAAAATCTCTAAAAAGACAACTATTTAGGAACGGAGGGAGTACATTTTTAATAGAAATAAACATTTTTAAAATTACACGATCTTTAATGTCATGAAATATTTTTGAAATGTGGGAATATTTCCATAAATTGTGACATACATTTTTTTAGTGGTATGAAAAAATTGCACTATGCAAACATTTTATAAAAATGGTATACAATTTTTGAAATGCGGGAACATTTTTTAATTGTCACGAACATTTTTCTAAGTTATCAATAGTTTTTAAACCTGCGCTAACAAAATATGTATACTATGTTAACATTTTTTCAAATTTATGTTTTTAAATTTCCTAAGTAAATTTATTTTTTGAATTATATGCACTTAATCTGAAATATAAATCGAAGTACAAGAAGAGATGGAAAATATATGTTGATGTCAACCTGACAAGCCACGTCGTACCGCGACAGCCCACCACCGGCACCGTGTAGGCGAGGCAGCCATTGCTCTCTTCAGGACTCCCAAAGAAATTTGGGATTGCCTTGAAGAAATATTTGAAGACGTTGACAATATACAGATACTCGCTTGGCCTTGCTTCTACAAAAGGTCAACTTGTCCTTAAGGCATGATGGAGAGACCACTAAGGAGGTGTATCATAGGCTAAAGTCTCTTGTGTTGGGTTTGAGGAATTTTGGTTGCTCTTGGGCGGATGATAAGTTCATCAAAGAGAAGTTCATTGGGGCCATGGTATTGACGTATCACACTATGGTCATGTTGCTCCGTGAACACCCCCACTATCATCAAATGAGTCCAAATTAAGTGGTGGCCGCTTTCACTACTCGCAAGGTTTTGGAGACCAAGACCAAGAACACTCTTGCAATATTGCAAGGGACCCAGAATGCCAACCTTGCGTTGAAGGCCAAGAAGGTAGTTGGTCGAGCTTCGAAGACGAGAGAAATGGCCATGCAAAGAGGGGGGAACTCCTCGGTTGAATCGATAAAGATGTGTATGCGTTCGTTGTGGCCGGAGTCCTAGCGAACGGGCCGGGCTTCCTGACATGGCAACCCGAACTGTTTTAACATCCGCGTTGATGATCTAATGGCCGACAAGTGGTTTGCTAGGAAATGTAAAAAAATCTAATGTTCCTCATATAGCATTTCAAGAAACAAATTGATATGTGGCATTTTAGAGACATCTATCGTATATGCACTATACTTCACTAACTAAATGTTGTTCCTATTTATAAAAAACAGCAAGAAGGCTCCTACAACGGTTTTTATATTAGTATTAAGAGTTCAAACTCGCCCCCATGAGTACTTGAACCTAGAGTGGATGGGTTGTACATTCCCAACTCCCCTAACCAAGTGAATTACGCAAAGAAAATGTATGGGCAATGTAGATTTTGAAATTTTATCTAATTGACCCTACTCAACATTCGAAATTACGTAATCCTGTCTTTGTCACTTTTTTTGACAAGGATGGATTTTTTGGATCAAATAAAGCATTAAGAGAATACAAGCACAATGAGCTCACACTCGACCATGACATAAGTAGAATACACACAACCAATACCAACGCATGCACACAAAAACCATGCCAGTAAATAGCAAATTCATATAAGACTAAAGTTATTCATAGGCGAGAAAAAAAACACGATCAAATCCACAACCATCAAACTACATCCATGACCATATCCGCATCAACCATCTCATGACACTACACAGATGATGAGGTTTCCTATGAGAAACACCTTTGAGATGGGTGCAATGCTCAAGCGTCGTCGTCATCGAATCCAATCAACGAAGGCTAGAATCTAGTTTTCACCATGAATAACCACTCTTAGCATATCTAATCAATGTCTTCAACAACGTAATGACATATAAATATCGCCATTGCTAGGTGTAACCAACTAGGGTCAGACCTAGGCTTTCACAATGGAGCTCGAGATTGGATTCTCGAGTAACACCACCATCGACGTTACACATGTTGTCGCCACCCTTTTGCTAGAACCCAACAACTAGCGTTGTGCGACTATCGTTGCTGCACAACCATCCCTTTGAGTCAATCTGTCGTCCACAATTTTCATATCACCGCAAAAGTCAACTACCGGATGTAGAGGGAGGAACCCTCACGAAGACCTTATAGTGGTCATCCAACCCACAGCGATACGGTCGCCACATGACGGAGTGGTCACCACAAGGACCAACACCGACGGCGGAACACAGCATCGCCAGCTACCACCTTAGAGAGAGCCCTGTCCAGGCCCATCAACCTAGGGGTTGACATGGCCGGAACTGGAACACAAAAGGCAAATCATGAAGGAAATATGCCCTAGAGGCAATAATAAACATGTTATTTTATATTCCCTTATTCATGATAAAAGTTTATTATTCATGCTAGAATTGTATTGATCGGAAACCTTAATACATGCATGAATACATAAACAAACAACGTGTCCCTAATGAGCCTCTACTAGACTAGCTCGTTGATCAAAGATGGTTAAGGTTTCCTAACCATGGACATGAGTTGTCATTTGATAACGGAATCGCATCATTAGGAGAATGATGTGATGGACAAGTGTTGGGGAACGTTGCAGAAAATTAAAAATTTTCCTACGGTTTCACCAAGATCCATCTATGAGTTCATCTAAGCAACGAGTCATGTGAGATGCATCTACGTACCACTTTGTAGATCGCGAGCGGAAGCGTTCAAAAGAACGGGGTTGAAGTAGTCGTTCTCGTCGTGATCCTATCACCGGAGATCCTAGCGCCGAACGGACGGCACCTCCGCGTTCAACACACGTGCGGAGCGGATGACGTCTCCTCCTTCTTGATCCAGCAAGGGGGAAGGAGAGGTTGATGATGATGGCTCCAGCAGCAGCACAACGGCATGGTGGTGGTGGAGCAGCAGCACTCCGGCAGGGCTTCGCCAAGCACGTGACGGAGGAGGAAGAGGTGTAGCAGGGGGAGGGGGCGCCAGGACTTCAGGGTGCGTCTGCCCCCTCCCCCCTCCCTTTATATAGGCCCCCAGGGGGGCGCCGGCCCTGGGAGATCCAATCTCCCAAGGGGGCGGCGGCCAAGGAGGGTGGAGTGCCCCCCAAGGCAAGTGGGGCGCCCCCCCACCCTAGGGTTTCAACCCTAGGCGCAGAGGATGGGCCAAGGGGGGCGCACCAGCCCACTATGGGATGGTTCCCCTCCCCACTTCAGCCCTTGGGGCCCTCCGGGATGGGTGGCCCCACCCGGTGGACCCCTGGGACCCTTCCGGTGGTCCCGGTACAATATCGGGCGACCCCGAAACTTTCCCGATGGCCGAAATACCACTTCCTATATATAATTCTTTACCTCCGGACCATTCCGGAACTCCTCATGACGTCCGGGATCTCATCCGGGACTCCGAACAACATTCGGTATGCTGCATACTCATATTCATACAACCCTAGCGTCACCGAACCTTAAGTGTGTAGACTCTACGGGTTCGGGAGACACGTAGACATGACCGAGACGGCTCTCGGGCAATAACGAACAGCGGGATCTAGATACCCATGTTGGCTCCCACATGCTCCTCGATGATATCATCAGATGAACCACGATGTCGAGGATTCGAACAACCCCGTATACAATTCCCTTTGTCAATCGGTACGTTACATGCCCGAGACTCGATCATCGGTATCCCAATACCTCGTTCAGTCTCGTTACCGGCAAGTCACTTTACTCGTACCGTAATGCATGATCCCGTGACCAAACACTTGGTCACTTTGAGCTCATTATGATGATGCATTACCGAGTGGGCCCAGAGATACCTCTCCGTCATACAGAGCGACAAATCCCAGTCTCGATCCGTGTCAACCCAACAGACACTTTTGGAGATACCTATAGTGCACCTTTATAGTCACCCAGTTACGTTGTGACGTTTGGTACACCCAAGGCACTCTTATGGTATCCGGGAGTTACACGATCTCATGGTCTAAGGAAGAGATACTTGACATTGAAAAAGCTCTAGCAAAACGAACTACACGATCTTGTGCTATGCTTAGGATTGGGTCTTTTCCATCACATCATTCTCCTAATGATGTGATCCCGTTGTCAATGACATCTAATGTCCATAGTCAGGAAACCATGACTATCTGTTGACCAACGAGCTAGTCAACTAGAGGCTCACTAGGGACATGTTATGGTCTATGTATTCACACGTGTATTACGATTTCCGGATAATACAGTTATAGCATGAATAAAAGACAATTATCATGAACAAGGAAATATAATAATAACCCTTTTATTATTGCCTCTAGGAATAATAAATGGATCGCTGGAGCTTGCATACTTTGTTAGCATTCTTAGGATCGACAAAACCTTCTGGCTGCATCATATATAGTTCTTCCTTAAGATACCCGTTAGGGAATGCCGTTTTGACGTCCATCTGCCATATCTCATAATCATAGTATGCGGCAATTGCTAACATGATTTGGACGGACTTAAGCTTCGCTACGGGAGAGAAAGTCTCATCGTAGTCAATCCCTTGAACTTGCCGATAACCCTTCGCGACAAGTCGAGCTTTATAGATGATGACATTACCATCCGCGTCCGTCTTCTTCTTAAAGATCCATTTGTTTTCTATCGCTCGCCGATCATCGGGCAAGTCAGTAAAAGTCCATACTTTGTTTTCATACATGGATTCTATCTCGGATTTCATGGCTTCTAGCCATTTGTTGGAATCTGGGCCCGCCATTGCTTCTTCATAGTTCGAAGGTTCACCGTTGTCCAACAACATGATTTCCAGGACAGGGTTGCCGTACCACTCTGGTGCGGAACGTGTCCTTGTGGACCTACGAAGTTCAGTAGCAACTTGACCCGAAGTACCTTGATCATCATCATTATTTTCCTCTTCAGTTGGTGTGGGCATCACAGGAACATTTTCCTGAGCTGCACTACTATCCCGTCCAAGAGGTAGTACTTCATCGAGTTCTACTTTCCTCCCACTTACTTCTTTCGAGAGAAACTCTTTTTCCAAAAAGGATCCGTTCTTGGCAACAAAGATCTTGCCCTTGGATCTTAAGTAGAAGGTATACCCAATGGTTTCTTTAGGGTAACCTATGAAGACACATTTTTCCGACTTGGGTTCGAGCTTTTCAGGTTGAAGTTTCTTGACATAAGCATCGCATCCCCAAACTTTTAGAAACGATAGCTTAGGTTTCTTCCCAAACCATAATTCATACGGTGCCGTCTCAATGGATTTAGACGGTGCCCTATTTAAAGTGAATGTAGCTGTCTCTAGAGCGTATCCCCAAAATGATAGCGGTAAATCGGTAAGAGACATCATAGATCGCACCATATCCAATAGAGTGCGATTACGACGTTCAGACACACCGTTACGCTGAGGTGTTCCAGGCGGCATGAGTTGTGAAACGATTCCACATTTTCTTAAGTGTGTACCAAATTCGTGACTTAAATATTCTCCTCCACGACCAGATCGTAAGAATTTTATCTTTCGGTCACGTTGATTCTCTACTTCATTCTGAAATTCCTTGAACTTTTCAAAGGTCTCAGACTTGTGTTTCATCAAGTAGACATACCCATATCTACTCAAGTCATCAGTGAGAGTGATAACATAACGATATCCTCCGCGAGCCTCAACGCTCATTGGACCGCACACATCGGTATGTATGATTTCCAATAAGTTGGTTGCTCGCTCCATTGTTCCGGAGAACGGGGTCTTGTCATTTTGCCCATGAGGCATGGTTCGCATGTGTCAAATGATTCATAATCGAGAGACTCTAAAAGTCCATCAGCATGGAGCTTCTTCATGCGCTTGACACCAATGTGACCAAGGCGGCAGTGCCACAAGTATGTGGGACTATCATTATCAACTTTACATCTTTTGGTATTCACGCTATGAATATGTGTAACATTACGTTCGAGATTCATTAAGAATAAACCATTGACCATCGGGGCATGACCATAAAACATATCTCTCATATAAATAGAACAACCATTATTCTCGGATTTAAATGAGTAGCCATCTCGTATTAAACGAGATCCAGATACAATGTTCATGCTCAAACTTGGCACTAAATAACAATTATTGAGGTTTAAAACTAATCCCGTAGGTAAATGTAGAGGTAGCGTGCCGACGGCGATCACATCGACCTTGGAACCATTCCCCACGCGCATTGTCACCTCGTCCTTCGCCAGTCTCCGCTTATTCCGCAGCTCCTGCTGTGAGTTACAAATGTGAGCAACGGCACCGGTATCAGATACCCAGGAGTTACTACGAGTACTGGTAAGGTACACATCAATTGCATGTATATCAAATATACCTTTATTGTTGCCGGCCTTCTTGTCCGCTAAGTATTTGGGGCAGTTCCGCTTCCAGTGACCCTTCCCCTTGCAATAAAAGCACTCAGTTTCAGGCTTGGGTCCATTCTTTGACTTCTTCCCGGCAACTGGCTTACCGGGTGCGGCAACATCTTTGCCGTCCTTCTTGAAGTTCTTCTTACCCTTGCCCTTCTTGAACTTAGTGGTCTTATTGACCATCAACACTTGATGTTCTTTCTTGATTTCAACCTCTGCTGACTTCAGCATTGAAAATACTTCAGGAATGGTCTTCACCATCCCCTGCATATTGTAGTTCATCACAAAGCTCTTGTAGCTTGGTGGGAGCGACTGAAGGATTCTGTCAATGACCGCCTCATCCGGGAGGTTAATGTCCAGCTGGGACAGGCGGTTGTGCAACCCAGACATTTTGAGTATATGCTCACTGACAGAACTATTTTCCTCCATCTTACAACTATAGAACTTGTCGGAGACTTCATATCTCTCGACCTGGGCATGGGCTTGGAAAACTAGTTTCAGCTCCTCGAACATCTCATATGCTCCGTGTTGATCAAAATGCTTTTGGAGCCCCGGTTCTAAGCTGTAAAGCATGCCGCACTGAACGAGGGAGTAATCATCAGCACGAGACTGCCAAGCATTCATAATGTCTTGGTTCTCTGGGACAGGAGCATCACCTAGCGGTCCTTCTAGGACATATTGTTTCCTGGCAGCTATGAGAATGATCCTCAGGTTCCGGACCCAGTCCGTATAGTTGCTACCATCATCTTTCAGCTTGGTTTTCTCTAGGAATGCGTTGAAGTTCATGTTGACATGAGCGTTGGCCATTTGATCTACAAGACATATTTGCAAAGGTTTTAGATTAAGTTCATGATAATTAAGTTCATCTAATCACATTATTGAATGAACTCCCACTCAGATTTGACATCCCTCTAGTCATCTAAGTGTTACACGATCCGAGTCGACTAGGCCGTGTCCGATCATCACGTGATACAGACTAGTCATCATCGGTGAACATCTCCATGTTGATCGTATCTTCCATACGACTCGTGTTTGACCTTTCGGTCTCTGTGTTCCGAGGCCATGTCTGTACATGCTAGGCTCGTCAAGTTAACCCTAAGTGTTCTGCATGTGTAAATCTGTCTTACACCCGTTGTATGTGAACGTAAGGATCTATCACACCCGATCATCACGTGGTGCTTCGAAACGACGAACTTTAGCAACGGTGCACAGTTAGGGGGAACACTTTCTTGAAATTATTATAAGGGATCATCTTATTTACTACCGTCATTCTAAGTAAACAAGATGCATAGACATAATAAACATCACATGCAATTATATAGTAGTGACATGATATGGCCAATATCATATAGCTCCTTCGATCTCCATCTTCGGGGCTCCATGATCATCTTCGTCACCGGCATGACACCATGATCTCCATCATCATGATCTCCATCATCGTGTCTTCATGAAGTTGTCACGCCAACGACTACTTCTACTTCTATGGCTAACGCGTTTAGCAATAAAGTAAAGTAATTTACATGGCGTTCTTCAATGACACGCAGGTCATACAAAAAATAAAGACAACTCCTATGGCTCCTGCCGGTTGTCATACTCATGGACATGCAAGTCGTGATTCCTATTACAAGAACATGATCTCGTACATCACAATATATCATTCATCATTCATCACAACTTCTGGCCATATCACATCACATGACAATTGCTGCAAAAACAAGTTAGACGTCCTCTAATTGTTGTTGCATCTTTTACGTGGCTGCAATTGGGTTCTAGCAAGAACGTTTTCTTACCTATGAATAACCACAATGTGATTTTGTCAACTTCTATTTACCCTTCATAAGGACCCTTTTCATCGAATCCGCTTCAACTAAAGTGGGAGAGACAGACACCCGCCAGCCACCTTATGCAACTAGTGCATGTCAGTCGGTGGAACCGGTCTCACGTAAGCGTACGTGTAAGGTTGGTCCGGGCCGCTTCATCCCACAATACCGCTGAAGCAAGATAAGACTAGTAGCGGCAAGCAAGTTGACAAGATCTACGCCCACAACAAAATTGTGTTCTACTCGTGCAATAGAGAACTACGCATAGACCTAGCTCATGATGCCACTGTTGGGGAACGTTGCAGAAAATTAAAATTTTTCCTACGGTTTCACCAAGATCCATCTATGAGTTCATCTAAGCAACGAGTCATGGGAGATGCATCTACATACCACTTTGTAGATTGCGAGCGGAAGCGTTCAAAAGAATGGGGTTGAAGTAGTCGTTCTCGTCGTGATCCTATCACCGGAGATCCTAGCACCGAACGGACGGCACCTCCGCGTTCAACACACGTACGGAGCGGATGACGTCTCCTCCTTCTTGATCCAGCAAGGGGAAGGAGAGGTTGATGATGATGGCTCCAACAGCAGCACAACGGCGTGGTGGTGGTGGAGCAGCAGCACTCCGGCAGGGCTTCGCCAAGCACGTGACGGAGGAGGAAGAGGTGTAGCAGGGGGAGGGGGCGCCAGGACTTTAGGGTGCGTCTGCCCCCCTCCCCCTCCCTTTATATAGGCCCCCAGGGGGGGCGCCGGCCCTGGGAGATGCAATGTCCCAAGGGGGCGGCGGCCAAGGGGGGTGGAGTGCCCCCCAAGGCAAGTGGGGCGCCCCCCACCCTAGGGTTTCAACCCTAGGCGCAGGGGGTGGGCCAAGGGGGGCACACCAGCCCACTATGGGCTGGTTCCCCTCCCCACTTAAGCCCTTGGGGCCCTCCGAGATGGGTGGCCCCACCCGGTGGACCCCCGGGACCCTTCCGGTGGTCCCGATACAATACCGGGCGACCCCGAAACTTTCCCGGTGGCCGAAATACCACTTCCTATATATAATTCTTTACCTACGGACCATTTCGGAACTCCTCGTGATGTCCGGGATCTCATCCGGGACTCCGAACAACATTCGGTATGCTGCATACTCATATTCATACAACCCTAGCGTCACCGAACCTTAAGTGTGTAGACCCTACGGGTTTGGGAGACACGTAGACATGACCGAGACGGCTCTCGGGCAATAACCAACAGCGGGATCTGGATACCCATGTTGGCTCCCACATGCTCCTCGATGATCTCATCGGATGAACCACGATGTCGAGGATTCAAACAACCCCGTATACAATTCCCTTTGTCAATCGGTACGTTACATGCCCGAGACTCAATCGTCGGTATCCCAATACCTCATTCAGTATCGTTACCGGCAAGTCACTTTACTCGTACCGTAATGCATGATCCCGTGACCAAACACTTGGTCACTTTGAGCTCATTATGATGATGCATTACCGAGTGGGCCCAGAGATACCTCTCCGTCATACGGAGCGACAAATCCCAGTCTCGATCCGTGTCAACCCAACAGACACTTTTGGAGATACCTGTAGTGCACCTTTATAGTCACCCAGTTACGTTGTGACGTTTGGTACACCCAAGGCACTCTTATGGTATCCGGGAGTTACACGATCTCATGGTCTAAGGAAGATATACTTGACATTGAAAAAGCTCTAGAAAAACGAACTACACGATCTTGTGCTATGCTTAGGATTGGGTCTTGTCCATCACATCATTCTCCTAATGATGTGATCCCGTTGTCAATGACATCTAATGTCCATAGTCAGGAAACCATGACTATTTGTTTACCAACGAGCTAGTCAACTAGAGGCTCACTAGGGACATGTTATGGTCTATGTATTCACACGTGTATTACGATTTACGGATAATACAGTTATAGCATGAATAAAAGACAATTATCATGAACAAGAAAATATAATAATAACCCTTTTATTATTGCCTCTAGGGCATATTTCCAACAACAAGACCCTCCGTTAGCTTAGCATAATGATCATTCAATTTTATTGCTATTGCTTTCTTCATGTCAAATACATATTCCTTCGACTATGAGATTATGCAACTCCCGGATACCGGAGGAATGCCTTATGTGCTATCAAATGTCACAACGTAACTGGGTGATTATAAAGATGCTCTACAGGTATCTCCGAAGGTGTTTGTTGAGTTGGCATAGATCGAGATTAAGATTTGTCACTCCGAGTATCGGAGAGGAATCTATGGGCCCTCTCGGTAATACACATCATAAGCTTGCAAGCAAATGACTAAGGAGTTAGCCACGAGGTGATGTATTACGGAACGAGTAAATAGACTTGCCGGTAACGAGATTGAACTAGGTATGACGATACCGACGATTGAATCTCGGGAAAGTAACATACCGATGGACAAAGGGAATTACGTATGTTGTCATAATGGTTCGATCGATAAAGATCTTTGTAGAATATGTAGGAGTCAATATGGGCATCCAGGTTCCGCTATTGGTTATTGACTGGAGAGGTTTATCGGTCATGTCTACATAGTTCTCGAACCCGTAGGGTCGGCACGCTTAACCTTTGATGACGATATAGTATTATACGAGTTATGTGATTTGATGACCAAATGTTATTCGGAGTCCCAAATGAGATCACAGACATGACGAGGAGTCCCAAATGAGATCACAGACATGACGAGGAACCCGTAAAGGCTGATGTATAGGACGATGGTATTCGAACACTGAAAGTGTTTCGGGGGGTACCGGGTACTTATGGCATCACCGGAAGGGGTTCCTGGCACCCCTGACAAAAGATATGGGCCTTATGGGACAAGAGGGGAAACACGCCAGCCACAAGGGGCTGGTGCGCCCCCCATATGGGCCGGCCTAGGAGGAGAAGGAAAGAGGGGTAGGGAAAGGAAAGAGTGGAATAAGATGCCCCCTTCCTTCCCTCTCCCCCCTCTTTCCTTCCCCCTCTGACAAACATGGCAGGGGGCGCGGCCAAGGGGAGGACCCCAAGTAGGATTCAACCTACTGG
>NC_041381.1:436622473-436653393 GCF_002162155.2 Triticum dicoccoides
ACACACCCCAGGAAATTGCCTAGCCATGTGCGGCGCCCCCCGCCACCGTTTACACCCCCGGTCATATTTTCGTAGTGCTTAGGCGAAGCCTTGCGGAGATCACTTCACCATCACCGTCACCATGCCATCATGCTAACGGAACTCATCTAATACCTCGACATCTTGTTGGATCAAGAAGGCGAGGGACGTCACCGAGCTGAACGTGTGCAGAACGCGAAGGTGTCGTGCGTTGGGTACTTGATCGGTTGAAGCGCGAAGAAGTTCGACTACACCAACCGCGTTGTGAAACACTTCCGCTTACGGTCTACGAGGGTACGTAGACACACTCTCCCCCTCACATCTCCATAGATAGATCACTGTGTGTGCGTAGATTTTTTTTTGTTTTCCATGCAACGATTTCCAACAATGGCATCATGAGCCAGGTCTATGCGTAGATGATATGCACGGGTAGAACACAAAGAATTGTGGGCGGTGATAGTCATACTGCTTACCACCAATGACTTATTTTTGATTCGACGGTATTGTGGGATGAAGCAGCCCGGACCAACCTTACATGTCCACGCACATCAGACCGGTTCCACCGACAGACATGCAACTAGTTTTGCATAAAGGTGGCTGGTGGGTGTCTGTTTCTCCTACTTTAGTTGAATCAAGTTTTACTATGGCCGGTCCTTGAAGAAGGTTAAAACAACAAACTTGACGAATCACTGTTGTGGTTTTTGTCGTAGGTAAGAATGGTTCTTGCTAGAAGCCCGTAGCAGCCACGTAAAACTTGCAACAACAAAGTAGAGGACGTCTAACTTGTTTTTGCAGAGTATGTTGTGATGTGATATGGTCAAGACATGATGTGATAAAAGTTATTGTATGAGATGATCATGTTTTGTAAGTTATCGCAACTGGCAGGAGCCTTATGGTTGTTTCTTTATTGTATGAAATGCGAACGCCATGTAATTTCTTTACTTTATCACTATGCGTCAGTGATAGTTGTAGAAGCAATAGTTGGTGAGACGACCATGACACTACGATGGAGATCAAGGTGTTGAGCCGGTGACGATGGAGATCATGAAGATGATTTGGAGATGGAGATCAAAAGCACACGATGATGATGGCCATATCATGTCACATATTTCGATTGGATGTGATGTTTATCTTTTATGCATCTTATTTTGCTTAGTATGACATTAGCATTATAAGATGATTCCTTCACTAAATTTCAAGGTAAAAGTGTTCTCCCTGAGTATGCACCCTTGCTAAAGTTTGTCGTGTTGAGACACCACGTGATGATCGGGTGTGATAGACTCTACGTTCACATACAATGGGTGCAAGACAGTTTTGCACATGCAGAATACTTGGGTTAAACTTGACGAACCTAGCATGTACAGACATGGCCTTGATAATCCACAAGTATATGGGATCGCAACAGTTTTCAAGGGTAGAGTATTCAACCCAAATGTATAGATTCGACACAGGGGAACCAAAGAATATTTGCAAGTAATAGCAGCTGAGTTATCAATTCAACCACACCTGGAGATTAATTATCTACAGCAAAGTGATGAGTAGCATAGTAATATGATAGTTTTGATAATAGTGGTAGCAGCAATAGTAACGGTAACAGTGATAGCATTGGTTTTGTAGCAGTAACGATAGCAGTAGTAGCAGTAGTAACTTGGCAAGAACAATATAAGGTAAATTCGTAGGCATTGGATCGGTGATTCGTTGGATGATATTCATCATGAGACAGTCATAACCTAGGGTGATACGGCACTAGCTCCAATTCATAAATATAATGTAGGCATGTATTCCGTAAATAGTCATATGTGCTTATGGAAAGAACTTGCATGACATCTTTTGTCCTACCCTCCCGTGGCAGCGGGGTCCTATTGGAAACTAAGGGATATTAAGGCCTCCTTTTCATAGAGAACCAAAACAAAGCAAAATCATATTGTGAATACATGAACTCCTCAAACTGCGGTCATCACCGGGAGTGGTCCCGGCTATTGTCACTCCGGGGTTGCCGGATCATAACACGTAGTAGGTGACTATAACTTGCAAGATTGGATCTAGAACATGGATATAATGGTGATAACATAAACAGTTCAGATCTGAAATCATGGCACCCGGGCCCAAAGTGACAAGCATTAAGCATGGCAAATTCATACAAACATAAATCTCAGAACATAATGGATACTAGGGATCATGCCCTAACAAAACTAACTCGATTACATGATGAATCTCATCCAACCCCTCACCAACCAGCGAGCCTACGAAGGAATTACTCACTCCCGGTGGGGAGCATCATGGAATTGGCGATGAAGAAGTGTTGGTGATGACGAAGATAGAAGACCCCCCTCTCTGGAGCCTCAAACGGACTCCAGATCTGGCCTCCCGATGAATAATAGGAGACAACGGCGGCTCCGTCTCGTGAAACGCGATAATTCTTTTTCCCTGATTTTTTCTGAAAATATAGGATTTTATAGTGTCGGTTTTAGGGTCTATGGGGCCACCAGGTGGGGACAACCCACCTGGGCGTGCCTGGAGGGGTTGGCGCACCCTGGTGGGTTGTGCCCACCCAGGTGCCCCCCGGTGATTCTTGGCTCCAGATATTCTCTTTTATTGTATAAAAAATCCTCGCAAAGTTTCGTTCCATTTCGAGAACTTTTATTTCTGCACAAAAAACAACACCATGGTAGTTTTGCTGAAAACAGTGTCAGTCCGGGTTAGTTTCATTCAAATTATGCAAATTAGAGTCCAAAACAAGAGGAAAGGCGTTAGGAAAAGTAGATACAACAGAGACGTATCAACTCCCCCAAGCTTAAACCTTTGCTTGTCCTCAAGCAATTCAGTTGATAAACTGAAAGTGAAAAAGAAAAACTTTTATGAACTCTTTTGCTCTCGTTTCCGTAAATAAGCTTAAACAACACCCAGGTTTTCAGCAAAGATTATAACTAACCATGTTGACAATAACTCTTAAAAATTATATTAACTCATATCAATGACATAAAAAACTAGCGAGCAATAATAAGACATCTCAAACAGCAACACATTGTTAAAACAACCATGATACAATATGACAATAGTGGTATCTTGCTAGCCCTTTCTGAGACCATAAAACATAAAAGCAGAGCACCCCCAAAGTTTAATTAAGCAATGACTAAACATTGTAATTCATGGTAGAAAAGATCCAGTCATGATGCACCCAACATTAGCTACACACAATGCATCAGCATGACAGCAATGCTCTCAGGTTCTGGCGCTTATTTGAGAAGGTGATAACACAACATAAAAGTAAATAGATAGTCCCTTCACAGAGGGAAGCATCGATTTGCAGAGGTGTCAGAGCTCAAGTTTTTAAAACAGAGGTAAATGAAATTTTGAGACATGCACCCTTCTTGTTTACTTCGCGACCATCAGTTATCAACATCTTCCATGCTAAACAAATTAGTAGCAGTTCCCAAGCGGTAAAGTAAAGGTTCTTGCTCCATAGGAGTTTTTGTTTGATTATTGATAAATTCTTTTTGCAATTTTGGACTAGGAATCCCTATTACTGCCCCTTTTCTCATGCAATCGTGAGTGAATAAACACCCATCCTGAGAATAACCCGCTGAGCATGGAAGATACCAACTACCTCCTGTCGCTCTATGAACATTTGATACGTCCATTTTGCATCATGTTTTCCTACTGTTATTTATGTTGTTCTATTGTATGATAATGCTTTTTGGAGTAATTCTGTTGCCTTTTCTCTCATAATATGCAAGGTATGCACCAAGGGGGAGATTCTGGCAGCTGGAAATCTGTTCCTGAAAAAGCTACGTCAAGCTACCTATTCTGCACAACTCTAAATGAGCTGAAACTCCCCGAGGATTTTTTATGGAATAAGGAATATTGGAGCAAATAAGTACTAGAGGAGGGCCACCAGGTGGGCACAACCCACCTAGGCGCGCCAGGAGGCCAAGGCGCACCCTGGTGGGTGCTGCCCTCCTCGGCCCACCTCTGGTGCCCATCTTCTGGTATATAAGTCATTTTGATGTAGAAAAAAATAAGGGGAGGACATTCGGGACGAAGCGCCGCCGCCTCGAGGTGGAACTTGGGCAGGAGCACCTTTTCCCTCCGGTGGAGCGATTCCGCCGAGGGAACTTCCCTCCCGGAAGGGGAAATCATCTTCATCATCATCACCAACAACTCTCCCATTATCTGTTTTGAATGTTTATGGGCTTTATTATACACTTTTATATAACTTTTGGGACTAACCTATTAACCAGAGGCCCAACCCATATTACTGTTTTATTGCCTATTTCAGTGTTTCGAAGAAAAGGAATATCAAACGGAGTCCAAACGGAATGAAACCTTCGAGAGCGTGATTTTTGGAACGAAATGATCTGGTAGACTTTGAGTACAAGCCAGGGAAGCTTCAAGGAGGCCAGGAGATAGGAGGGCGCGCCCACCCTCTGGGCGCGCCCCTGTCTCGTGGCCCCTCGTGGCTCCCCCGACCGACTTCTTTCGCCTATATATTCCCATATACCCTAAAACAATCGAATACGAAGATAGATCGGTAGTTCCGCCGCCGCCAGCCTCTGTAGCCACCAAAAACCTCTCAGGAGCCCGTTCCGGCGCCTTGCCGGAGGGGGGACCCTCACCGGTGGCCATCTTCATCATCCCGATGCTCTCCATGATGAGGAGGGAGTAGTTCACCCACGGGGCTAAGGGTATGTACCAGTAGCTATGTGTTTGATCTCTCTCTCTCTCTCTCGTGTTCTCTCTATGGCACAATCTTGATGTATCGCTAGCTTTGCTATTATAGTTGGATCTTATGATGTTTCTCCCCCTCTACTCTCTTGTGATGAATTGAGTTTTCCCTTTGAAGTTATCTTATCGGATTGAGTCTTTAAGGATTTGAGAACACTTGATGTATGTCTTGCCGTGCTTATCTGTGGTGACAATGGGATATCATGTGATTCACTTGATGTATGTTTTGGTAATCAACTTACGGGTTCCGCCCATGAACCTATGCATAGGGGTTGGCACATGTTTTCGTCTTGACTCTTTGTAGAAACTTTGAGGCACTCTTTGAAGTACTTTGTGTTGGTTGAAAAGATGAATCTAAGATTGTGTGATGCATATCGTATAATCATGCCCACAGATACTTGAGGTGACAATGGAGTATCTAGGTGACATTAGGGTTTTGGTTGATTTGTGTCTTAAGGTGTTATTCTAGTATGAACTCTATGATAGATTGAACGGAAAGAATATCTTCATGTTATTTTACTACTGACTCTTGAGTAGATAGAACAGAAAGGATAACTTTGAGGTGGTTTCGTACCCTACCATAATATATTCGTTTGTTCTCCACTATTAGTGGCTTTGGAGTGACTCTTTGTTGCATGTTGATGGATAGTTATATGATCCAACTATGTTATTATTGTTGAGAGAACTTGCACTAGTGAAAGTATAAACCCTAGGCCTTGTTTCCTACCATTGCAATACCGTTTACGCTCACTTTTATCATTAGTTATCTTGCTGTTTTTTATATTTTCAGATTACAAAAACCTATATCTACCATCCATATTGCACTTGGATCACCATCTCTTCGCCGAACTAGTGCACATATACAATTTACCATTGTATTGGGTGTGTTGGGGACACAATAGACTCTTTGTTATTTGGTTGTAGGGTTGCTTGAGAGAGACCATCTTCATCCTACGCCGCCTACGGATTGATAAACCTTAGGTCATCCACTTGAGGTAAATTTGCTACTGTTCTACAAACCTCTGTACTTGGAGGCCCAACAACGTCTACAAGAAGAAGGTTGTGTAGTAGACATCAAACTCTTTTCTTGCGCCGTTGCCGGGGATGCTAGGTAAACGGCACTCACACCCCGTCAACTAAGCTCTTTTCTGGTGCCGTTGCCAGGGAGGTGAGTGCTTGAAGGTATATATTTAGATCTTGAAATCAAATCTTTTTGTTTCTTGTTTTATCACTAGTTTAGTTTATAAAAGAAAACTACCAAAAAAATGGAATTGAGTTTGTCACATACGCTTCTTCTTTTTAATATCTTTCGTGAGTATGATGAAAAGGAAAATTATGCTCAAGTGCTAGAAGAAGAATGCATTAAAATGCTTGGTACTAAATCTTTGAATGATGTGCATGATTGCAATGTTGTTAGTATGAATTCCTTGAATATCCATGATGCTAATGATATGCAAAGCCACAAGCTTGGGGATGCTATGTTTGATGAAGATGATATTTTTTGTCCCCCAAGTTTTGATGAGCAAATTTATTATGATGAAAGCATGCCTCCTATTTATGATGATTATATTGATGAAAGTGGGTTTGGAAGAGTGTCAACTTTAGGAAGTAGTGATCCCACTATTTTGGAGGATGTTGAATCTTATTGTGATGAACATGAAAGTGGATTTAGAAGAGTGTCAACTTTATTTAGAGATGATTCCACTATTTCGAAAGAGGTTCCAATTGATTATGAGAACAAAGTAGCTATCTATGATGATTATTGTGATGACTTGTATGCTATTAGGAATAATGATAACCATGAAACTTGTCATCATGATTTTAGTTTTCAATTGGGTTATGCCTCACATGATAATTATTTTGTTGAGTTTGCTCCCACTACTATTCATGAGAAGAAATTTCCTTTTGTGGAGAGTAGTAAATTTTCTATGCTTGTAGATCATGAAAATAATGCTTTATGTGCTGGTTATATTGTTGAATTCATTCATGATGCTACTGAAAATTATTATGAGGGAGGAAAATATGCTTGTAGGAATTGCAATAATATCAAGTTTCCTCTCTATGTGTTTCAAGTTTTGAACTTATGCTTGTTTTGCCTTCCTATGCTAGTTGATTATTGTTCCCATAAGTTGTTTGCTCACAAAATTCCTATGCATAGGAAGTGGGTTAGGCTTAAATGTGCTATTCATGTGCTTCATGATGCTCACGTTATGTTTCAATTCTTATCTTTTATGTGAGCATCATTGTCATCATCATGCCTAGCTAGAAAGGCGTTAAAGAAAAGCGCTTGTTGGGAGACAACCCAATATTTATCCTTACTGTTTTTGTGTGTCTACATGATTATGCTACTATAGTAATCATGTCTTATAGCTTTTGTTTTAATAAAGTGCCAAGTAAGACCTTTAGGATAGCTTACGGTGATAGTTGTGTTGATCCTACTGAGAATCAGAAACTTTTGCACCCAGTAAATTAGTTTTGTTAATTCACAGAAACTTGCTTTTGATCTGATTTGTTTTGCTCTAGATTGGTACACGAATTTCTTAGGACTTCCTGATTTGGTACGATTTTTGGAGTTCCGTAAGTATACGTTTGATACATATTACTACAGACTATTCTGTTTTTGACAGATTCTGTTTTCTATGTGTTGTTTTCTTATTTTGATGAATCTATGAGTAGTATCGGAGGGTATGAACCATAGATAAGTTGGAATACATTATAGATTACATCAATATGAATTTAGAATGAGTTCATTACAGTACCTAAGTGGTGGTTTTATTTTCTTATACTAACGAAGTGTACGAGTTTTCTGTTGAGTTTTGTGTTGTGAAGTTTTCAAGTTTTGGGTATAGATTAGATGGACTATGGAATAAGGAGTGGCAAAAGCCTAAGCTTGGGGATTCCAATGGCACCACAAGATATTCAAGAATAGCCAAAAGACTAAGCTTGGGGATGCCTCCGGAAGGCATCCCCTCTTTCGTGTTCGTTTATCGGTAACTTTACTTGGAGCTATATTTTTATTCGGCACATGATATGTGTTTTGCTTGGAGCGTCATTTTCTTTTGTTAGTATTTGATTTATGTTATTTAGAATAATGTTTTTCATCTTTAGTTTCAATAAAAATGTCAAGGATAGCCTTTACCATGCTTATTTTGCTAGTATACATGTTGCTGTTTGAAAACAGAAAGTTTACCGCTGTTGCAAAAATTTCCTAGAAAAGTCAGAGCATGATATAATGTTGAAACTTTTTGCATAATGAGCTCTGATAAATCTTATACAACGTAGTTGTTTTTCTCATAATTTTTGGAGTTAGGGAAGTTTTGATACTCTTGCATTCTTTACAGACTGTACTATTTTGGCAGATTGCTGTTATGGTTGCATTGTTTGCATATGTTTGCTTGTTTAATGATTCTATTTGAGGATAGGAGTATTAAATATGCAGAGGCATTTAGTATGCAATGTTGAATAATAATTTTAGTGATTTGTTACAGTAGAAAATGATAAAGGTTTTGCATTGGTTTATACTATCTCACGAGTTCTTGTTGAGTTTGGTGTGGATGAAGCTTTTGATAAAAAGAGAAACCATGATATGAGAGGAATTAAGGGGACACAAAAGTTCAAGCTTGGGGATGCCCATGGAACCCCAAGATAATATTTCAAGAAGTCTCAAGCATCTAAGCTTGGGGATGCCCCGGTAGGCATCCCACCTTTCTTCTTCAACAACTATAAGTTAGTATTGGTTGAGCCTAAGTTTTTGCTTCGTCACATGAGTTGTGCTATCCTTCCATTGTCATTTTATTTTGCTTTGCTTGCTGTTTGAATAAAATACCGAGATCTGAAATTCTTAAAGGAGAGAGAGTCTTCACATAGTTATTTAGCTACTCATTGATCTTCACTTATATCTTGTTGGAGTAGTTTGTCATTTACTCGTGTGCTTCACTTATATCCTATGAGTAAATGATTGAATGAGTTGAATGTCATAAATCTAAAATTATATATGTCTCATTTTCTTATCCCATGGGGAGTAATGACTTCACATCTAAGAAGTAGAGGTTGTAAATTTATTGAAGGTTAGCAAGCATTGTATTGGTCATTTGAACAATTCATGAAAGAATATTGAAGGAAGAGAGATTTCACATATAAATATACTATCTTGGACATCTTCTATAATTGTGAGCACTCATTAAGTATGACATGCTAAAGAGTTGATGTTGGACAAGGAAGAAAACATAATGGGTTATGTTTTCTCACATCTCAGTTAAAGTATATTGTCATGGATCATTCAAACATGTTGAGCTTGCCTTCCCCCCTCATGCTAGCCAAATTCCTTGCACTAAGTAGAGATACTATTTGTGCTTCCAAATATCCTTAAACCCAGTTTTGCCATGAGAGTCCACTATACCTACCTATGGATTGAGTAAGATCCTTCAAATAAGATGTCATCGATGAAAGCAATAAAAATTTCTCTCTAAATATGTATGATCTATTAGTGTGAAGAAAATAAGCTTCATACGATCTTGTTATGGAAGCAATAAAAGTGACGGACTGCATAATAAAGGTCCATATACAAGTGGCAATATAAAGTGACGTTCTTTTGCATTAAGATTTTGTGCATCCAACCATAAAAGCGCATGACAACCTCTGCTTCCCTCTGCGAAGGGCCTATCTTTTACTTTATGTCTTTTACTTTATGCAAGAGTCAAGGTGATCTTCACCTTTCCCTTTTTCATTTTATCCTTTGGCAAGCACCTCGTGTTGGAAAGATCCTGATATATATATATATATATATATATATATATATATATATATATATCCAATTGGATGTAAGTTAGCATGAACTATTATTGTTGACATCACCCAAAGGTGAATACGTTGGGAGGCAACACTATAAGCCCCTATCTTTCTCAGTGTCCGACTGAAACTCCATAACCATTAGTATTGCGTGAGTGTTAGCAATTGTAGAAGACTATATGATAGTTGAGTATGTGGAGTTTGCTAAATCAAAGCTCTGACATAGACCCTTCCTGAAAATAAGATGAATTGTAATTGTTTGATGACTGAGAATGAAGTTTGCTAGTTTTCAAGAAAGTTTATGGTCTATGCTTTAACATGTGAATTGCTTGTTTCTTGTTCGTGAGAAGTTTTATGAGATGAACCACAATTATGACATATAATCATGCTAGAAAAGGTGATTGAAATTATCATTGATCAAACTTGTGCACCTGCTAGCATTCACACTTCATAAATTCTTTCTTTTATCATTTACCTACTCGAGGACGAGCAGGAATTAAGCTTGGGGATACTGATACGTCTCCAACATATCTACAATTTATGAAGCATTCATGCTATTTTATTATCTATTTTGAATGTTTATGGGCTTTATTATACAACTTTATATTACTTTTGGGACTAACCTATTAACCAGAGGCCCAGCCCATATTGCTGTTGTATTGCCTATTTCAGTGATTCGAAGAAAAGGAATATCAAACGGAGTCCAAATGGAATGAAACCTTCGGGAGCATGATTTTTGGAACGAACATGATCCGAGAGACTCGGAGTACAAGCCAGGGAAGCTTCGAGGAGGCCAGGAGATAGGAGGGCGCGCCCACCACCTGGGCGCGCCCCCTATCTTGTGGGCCCCTCGTGGCTCCCCCGACCGGCTTCTTTCGCCTATATATTCCCATATACCCTAAAACCATCGAATACGAAGATAGATCGGTAGTTCCGCCGCCGCAAGCCTCTGTAGCCACCAAAAACCTCTCGGGAGCCCATTCCGGCGCCTTGCCGGAGGGGGGATCCCTCACCGGTGGCCATCTTCATTATCCCGACGCTCTCCACGACGAGGAGGGAGTAGTTCACCATCGGGGCTGAGGGTATGTACCAGTAGCTATGTGTTTGATCTCTCTCTCTCTCTCTCTCTCTCTCTCTCTCGTGTTCTCTCTACGGCACGATCTTGATGTGTCGCGAGCTTTTCTATTATAGTTGGATCTTATGATGTTTCTCCCCCCTCTACTCTCTTGTGATGAATTGAGTTTTCTCTTTGAAGTTATCTTATCGGATTGAGTCTTTAAGGATTTGAGAACACTTGATGTATGTCTTGTCGTGCTTATCTGTGGTGACAATGGGATATCACGTGATCCATTTGATGTATGTTTTGGTGATCAACTTGCGGGTTCCGTCCATGAACCTATGCATAGGGGTTGGCACACATTTTCGTCTTGACTCTCCGGTAGAAACTTTGGGGCACTCTTTGAAGTACTTTGTGTTGGTTGAATAGATGAATCTGAGATTGTGTGATGCATATCGTATAATCATGCCCATGGATACTTGAGGTAACAATGGAGTATCTAGGTGACATTAGGGTTTTGGTTGATTTGTTTCTTAGGTGTTATTCTAGTATGAACTCTATGATAGATTGAACGGAAATAATAGCTTCTTGTTATTTTACTACGGACTCTTGAGTAGATAGAACTGAAAGGATAACTCTGAGGTGGTTTCGTACCCTACCATAATCTCTTCGTTTGTTCTCCGCTATTAGTGGCTTTGGAGTAACTCTTTGTTGCATGTTGAGGGATAGTTATATGATCCAACTATGTTATTATTGTTGAGAGAACTTGCACTAGTGAAAGTATGAAACCTAGGCCTTGTTTCCTACCATTGCAATACCATTTACGCTCACTTTTATCATTAGTTACCTTGTTGTTTTTATATTTCTAGATTACAAAAACCTATATCTACCATCCATATTGCACTTGTATCACCATCTCTTCGCCGAACTAGTGCACCTATACAATTTACCATTGTATTGGGTGTGTTGGGGACACAAGAGACTCTTTGTTATTTGGTTGTAGGGTTGCTTGAGAGAGACCATCTTCATCCTACGCATCCTACGGACTGATAAACCTTAGGTCATCCACTTGAGGTAAATTTGCTACTGTCCTACAAACCACTGCACTTGGAGGCCCAACAACGTCTACAAGAAGAAGGTTGTGTAGTAGACATCAGTGCCTGTGGGTGACTAGTAGTGTTGATTACATCATGTAGTTGATAACTATATGGTTTATTTGGTGGAAGATTATATGTTCAGATCCATTATGCTATTCAATACCCCTTTGATCTTGAGCATGTTTATCATTTGTGAGTAGTTACTTTCGTTCTTCAGGTCACGGGAGAAATTATGTAAAGTAATCATGTGAACTTGATATGTGTTTGATATTTTGATGGTATGTATGTTGCCATTCTCTTAGTGGTGTCATGTGAACGTCGACTACATGACACTTCACCATATTTGGGCCTAAAGGAATGCATTGTGGAGTAGTTATTAGATGGTGGGTTGCTAGAGTGACAGAAGCTTAAACCCCAGTTTATGCACTATTCCGTAAGGGACAGATTGGATCCAAAAGTTTAATGCTATGGTTAGAATTTATTCTTAATACTTTTCTCATAGTTGCAGACGCTTGCGAGAGGGTTAATCATAAGTAGGAGGTTTGTTCAAGTAAGAACAACACCTAAGCACCGGTCCACCCACATACAAAATTATCAAAGTACCGAACACGAATTAAGCCAACATGATGAAAGTGACTAGATGCATTCCCGTGTACCCTCAAGAACACTTTGCTTATCATAAGAAACCATTTTGGCATGTCCTTTGCCTCAAAAGGATTGATCTACCTTGCTGCACTTTTTTACTACTATTGTTACTTGCTTGTTACAAATTATCTAGGTGCCAAACTACTCCGCTACTTACAATTTTAGCACTTGCAGACATTACCTTACTGAAAACCACTTGTCATTTGCTTCTGCTCCTCGTTGGCTTCGACACTCTTACTTATCGAAAAGAGCTACAATTGACCTGTAATGCCCCGGATGCAACTTTCCATATTTGTAACTCCAACTCTTGCCATTTCCGGCTATGTGATATATTATTTCCTTCGTGGTTGGGTTTTTGTCTTTTGTTTTGCATTTTGTTCATGCCTTGAATTTCATCTCATGACATCATCCGCATTGCATCAGCACTCATTACCGTCATTGTTTTTAAAACTTGCATCCGCTCGTAGTTGCCACGTCCCCCCTTGCTTTCGTTGAACGTTCCGAGACCAACCAGGTTTTTCGAGTCCCTATTGTCAGACCGCTTGTCCTTGTTGACCTTCTCTTAGACCAATTGGACCCCTCTCTTCTGTCTTTCTCTGAGACCAACAAAACCCCCCTTGTCCCCGTGGCCTTTCGTCGGACCCCTTTGTCTTTGTTTTCCCCTCTCGTCTAAATGCCCACCCTCTCTACACAGCCACCAACCCCTTTGCGCGCGTCCGAAGCTGTCCCGAACCCGACCCGGGCAGTCGTGACCGATGGGTCCGATTCATCCTCAAACATCTATAAAACATCTGCGTTTATTTGTTGGACTCCCCTAAGCTATTTATTCTCGATCATCGGATTTTGATCGGATGATCCAACTGCCCTCTTTTTCCATATATATATATAGTCTACCCCTAGTTCATTTTGGACCAAACCCTATTTTCTAGGGATCCTCCTTCCCGCCGTCACTCTCTTTGGTTCCCCTCGGGAACCAGCGAGCTAGCTTGCGCCTCCCTCCTTCCTCGTTTTCCCCAGCTGGCCAATCCCCACCGAGATCCAGCTCCACCAGCCACCACCAAATCCTCCTCCTATCGCCTCCGTCGGCCACCCAAGCAGCAGCGTAGCGCCCGAGCCTCCCCGAGCTCCTCCCTCCTCACGCGCTCGAGACCAGCAGCTCTCCTCGAGCCGGCCACCGCAGCAGCCCCAGGCCGTTCCTGACCTTCCCCTTCTCTCCCGTCTCTTTTTCTTCTACTCCCTCCTCTGCTCTAATCTCTCTCTCACTCACCTTCATAGGAGGCCGACTCCAACGCCATGGCCGCCCCTGCCCAGCCGCCGTTCCGCGCGCCACCGGCCCCATCTCCGTCCAAATCAAGCCGCCCCAAACTCCCTCCGTCCTCCACTACATCAGGTTTGGAGGATCCTGGACAGAGCTGCCGCATCGACCAAGTGCCTCTGCCTCAACTCCGGCCAGATCGGCTCGTGTCCCCGCCGCTCCGCCAAGTTCCTTGCCTGCGTCTTCCGGTCAGCGCCAGGAAGAACAACAGCAGCTGCCTCGCCAAGCTCCTCCTCGCTGCCCGGATCCGCTCCTCCGCCCGTCCGAGCTCCGGCGAGCCACCAGCAGATGAGCCCCGCGCCGCTCCTTCCTTCCCCTCCCTGCTTTCTAGTCCCTCCTCTCACATCTCTCTCTCTCTGAATCAGGAACCCTGTCGCGTCCTCGTCGTGCGCGTCGTCGCCCGTTCATCCCTGCCGGCAGCCGCGCTCCTCCCCTTCCTCGTCTTCCCTCCAACCGGAGCCCCGCCGTCATCAGAGTGCAACGCCAAGCCGTCGCCCCGCCAAGTCCCTCGTCCTCCTCTGCTTCGAGCAGGAGGACAAGACGCGCCCGATCCGCCTTGTTTACTCATCAACGCCTGCGCGTGGACTTTTCCCGTGCCCTGCATCGCCTCACGCCCTTCCGCTTCGCGCGTGGGCCTCGTCCTCAGCCTCCAACCGGCCCAAGTGGCCTGGTGAGCAGCCCCGACCTTTTTCCTCTGTTGGGCGTCCGTCCAGATTCGGCCCAGAGTCTATTTTTTTAGGCTCTGCGATTTTGTCTATTAACCAGGAATTAATGTTTTACAGATAAGTCCCTAGAGTTCATGCATTTAATAACTCACAAGTGGTGCATCATATGTAAATAATTTATATATGTAAAATTCTTAGATTTTTATCTAGTTTCATAATATTCCACTTTCAACCATGTTTAAAATGTTTAAAATGCTGTTGTTTAAATTTGCTCAAATGCCATGTTAAAATGATTTATTTCATAACTAAATAACCGTAGCTCCAAATTTAATAAAATTTATATGTAAATGGGGTGGAAAAATGCATAGATTAACATGGTAGCATTACTTTGCATGTTTAACAACTCTAAAATATGCTTTAGGACAGAACAGTACCAAATTCGAATATTGCTCATGAGGATTTTCCGGAATTGTTGTTTGTAACTTCCGGCCTCATTTAAACTTGCCTAGATAGGTAGTTTCATTATGTTTCACCTCTTGACATGTTTAACAACATTTAATATTCTTGTGTACCTAAACGAGAGCGAACTAAATAACTTGAATGTGGTGTTTCGTCAATATGCAACTCGTTGCATATTGAGCTCCACTTAACTTGTAGTATTGTTTGTTTCACTTTGCCTTGCCATGCCACTTTAAACCGAACATGCATCATACTTGATTGTGCATCATGCCATGTTTATGCTTGTGCATTTACCATGTTGTTTGTTTCTTTCCGGTGTTGCTTCTTAGTTCCGGTATGTTGCGATTGTGAGGATTCGTTCGACTACTCCCATTCGTCTTCTTCATGGACTCGTTCTTCTTCCTAGCGGGATTTCAGGCAAGATGACCGTCACCTTGGATCTCATTACTATCATTGCTATGCTAGTTGCTTCGTTCTATTGCTTTGCCGCGCTACCTATCTCTTGTTGATCAAGCCTCCCCAAATTGCCATGTCAGCCTCTAACCTTTTCACCCTTCCTAGCAAACCGTTGCTTGGCTATGTTAGCGCTTTGCTCAGCCCCTCTTGTAGCGTTGTTAGTTGCAGGTGAAGTTGAAGATTGCTCCATGGTGTACATGATTATGTTGGATATCACAATATCTCTTATTTAATTAATGCATCTATATACTTGGTAAAGGGTGGAAGAATCGGCCTTATGCCTGGTGTTTTGTTCCACTCTTGCCGCCCTAGTTTCCGTCATACCGGTGTTATGTTCCCGGATTTTGCGTTCCTTACGCGGTTGGGTGATTTATGGGACCCCCTTGACAGTTCGCTTTGAATAAAACTCCTCCAGCAAGGCCCAACCTTGGTTTTAACATTTGCCTCACCACCACCTATACCTTTCCCTTGGGTCAGCCAACCCGAGGGTCATCTTTATTTTAGCCCCCCTGGGCCAGTGCTTGTCTAAGTGCTGGTCCGAACCGAGTAGACTGCGGGGCCCCCTCGGGGAAACTCGAGGTCTGGTTTTACTCGTAGGATGTCTCATCCGGTGTTGCCCTGAGAATGAGATATGTGCAGCTCCTATCGGGATTGTCGGTGCATCGGGCGGCTTTGCTAGTTTTGTTTTACCATTGTCAAAATGTCTTGTAAACCGGGATTCCGTGTCTGATCGGGTCTTCCTGGGAGAAGGTATATCCTTCGTTGATCGCGAGAGCTTATCATGGGCTAAGTTGGGACACCCCTGCAGGGTAGAAACTTTCGAAAGCCGTGCCCGCAGTTATGGGCAGATGGGAATTTGTTAATGTCTAGTTGTAGATAACTTGACACCAGATGCGAATTAAAACGCATCAACCGCGTGTGTAGCCGTGATGGTCTCTTTTCGGCGGAGTCCGGGAAGTGAACACGGTCTTTGGGTTATGTTTGACGTAAGTAGGAGTTCAGGATCACTTCTTGATCATTGCTAGCTTCACGACCGTTCCGCTTGCTCTCTTCTCGCTCTTATTTGCGTATGTTAGCCACCATATATGCTTAGTCGCTGCTACAACCTCAACACTTTACCCCTTCCTTCCCATTAAGCTTTGCTAGTCTTGATACCCATGGTAATGGGATTGCTGAGTCCTCGTGGCTCACAGATTACTACAACAACAGTTGCAGGTACAGGTTATGCGATGATCATGATGCGAGCGCGATGTTTGCTTGTTTTGGAGTTCTTCTTCTGCTTCTTCTTCGATCAGGGGATAGTTTCCAGGTCGGCAGCCTGTGCTAGCAGGGTGGATGTCGTTTGAGTTTCTGTTTGTGTTTCATCTGTAGTTGGATGATGTTCTTATGTAAGATGATGTTGTATTCGTGTGGCATTGTATGCCTTTTGTATGTATCCCCATCTATTATGTATGTTGATGTAATGATATCCACCTTGCAAAAGCGTTTCAATATGCGGTTCTATCCTTGGTGGGACCTTCGAGTCTCTTTCGGATAGTATCGCATATTGGGCGTGACAAGTTGGTATCAGAGCCTCGACCGACCATAGGAGCCCCCTTGTTTGTTGGCCATTGTTGAGTCTAGAAGAAAATTATTTTGAGTCTTAGGATTATATATATCGGAGAGTAGGATTCTTTTTACTCCTCAGCCCCTTCGTCGCTCTGGTGAGGACTCCTGACGTAGATGTTTTGTCTTTCCTCTCCTCAAATTTCACTAATTTTTTTAGGATCACACGGGTATCTTGGAATCATTCCGATAGTTTTGTGACGAGAACATTGTTCTTGGTGCCTCCTGTCTTTTATGTGGCAGTGTCCCGGGGAGTTGAGCTCCGAGGTGTTGTCGTCATAATTTTATCGTTGCAGTTCTAGAATACCTGAGTTTTGCCGACATCGAAAATCTCTTTTATGCAGTTGTTGGTGAGATAACCTCGATGCCACCCAGTACTGGGGCGGGAGTTCGGGAGTATTGCCATAGCTCGTATAACGGATGCTTTTCGATGGTTGAGGTACACGATTTCTGAAGGTTTCTTGGTTATGTGTTGACGGATGGATACAGCTTGGATGTAGAAATTGTTAGTTTGGGTGATATATATTGCTTCCCCTGTATCCCCAACACCAGATTGCATAACCAAAAAGTTTCGGGAGTTTATAGGTGGGAATTCAAGTAGCTCCTAGAATATCTTCCTGACAGATGCATGATATGGGATTGGGTAAATCTCTATCATATGTATTTGTTCGGCTTATTCTGCAAGCCAATCCTTTGTTTTGTTTTGAGTTGTGGATTTGAGTTGCTTCAATGTCAAGTGTTGATTCCATACCTTTTTCTAAATGGTGTTCTCATATTTCTATGGGAGTACTAATCCTTTTGATCATCGGGATTGTCATGTCAATTCTTTCCAACCGGTGTGCTTCTCTTCAAGTGGTTCCGATCGTTTCAACATCCGCAAGATCAATTCTAAGTTTTCTCAATGGTGTCCATTCCATCAGCCCCAAGTTGCCTTTGTTTTCCCGCCCTCCCACCCTTTTATTCAAGGACTCAGATTTCTTAATCAAGTATCCTTTTATTGAGGGGAAGACTCTCCATTCTTTTTGTGTCAATGTTCTTATCCGGTGATTCTCACGAAGATACTAACGGAGCTTCAAGTTCATTATTCTTCGTCTCTTTTCTTCTCCGGTGGATTAATTTCAAGTCTCGGTGTTATCATATCTCTTCCTATTGTTTCACATATCTTCCCATGTGAATTTCTTATCCAAGGCTCTATTATTTATTCACCTCTCCCAGTTCATATCTGGAGTGCTAAAGATATCTCGGAAGATTTGTGCTTCCATTCTCTATCCGTTCAAGTTATTTTGAGGTTGTTATCTCATTCAAGCCATTTAATTCAACCGGTGCAATCCCCCCTTTCAATCAATTGTTCAACAGTGTATCTTTTAGTGGGCCCTAACCCACAAGACTTTTTCCAGGATCTTACCTGACTCTTCTAATTTCCCGGAGCTATTGTCAAATCCTATTTCGAAGTTTGACGTAAGATTGAAATTTCATCAGTCAGATGCCATCTCCAAAATCGCTTCGAAATTCTTTTCATCTTTGGTTCAACCCTTCTTCTTTTTCATTCTCCCGGAGTATCTCAACAAGTCATGGTGGTGTTTCTCCTCGTCTTTCTCCGCATTTGAAGACCGAAGAAGAGTTTCTCTTCAGTCCTTATCCTTTCTTCCAAAGATGCGTAGTTCAAACTTTATACCATCCTCTCGTAATTGTTTTCGATTGTGACAATTCTTTTCTTAAAATCCAACGCATTTCAGGAGTTGCTTCCCTTCTCGATCATATGAAGGCCATCATTTCTGAATATTACTCATTCTCAGAGTGTAATGCCCCGGATACAACTTTCCATATTTGTAACTCCAACTCTTGCCATTTTCGGCTATGTGATATATTATTTCCTTCGTGGTTGGGTTTTTGTCTTTTGTTTTGCATTTTGTTCATGCCTTGCATTTCATCTCACGACATCATCCGCATTGCATCAACGCTCGTTGCCGTCATTGTTTTTAAAACTTGCATCCGCTCGTAGTTGCCGCGTCCCCCCTTGCTTTCGTTGAATGTTTCGAGACCAACCAGGTTTTTCGAGTCCCTGTTGTCAGACCGCTTGTCCTTGTTGACCTTCTCTCAGACCAATTGGACCCCTCTCTTCTCTCTTTCTCCGAGACCAACAAAACCCCCCTTGTCCCCGTGGCCTTTCGTCGGACCCCTTTGTCTTTGTTTTCCCCTCTCGTCTAAATGCCCACCTCTCTGCACAACCACCAACCCCTTTGCGCGCGTCGAAAGCTGTCCCGAACCCGACCCGGGCAGTCGTGACCGATGGGTCTGATTCATCCTAAACATCTATAAAACATCTGCGTTTATTTGTTGGAGTCCCCTAAGCTATTTATTCTCGACCGTCGGATTTTGATCGGATGATCCAGCTCCCCTCTTTTTCCATATATATATAGTCTACTCCTAGTTCATTTTGGACCAAACCCTATTTTCTAGGGATCCTCCTCCCTGCTGCCACTCTCTCTGGTTCCCCTCGGGATCACCAGCAAGCTAGCTCGTGCCTCCCTCCTTCCTCATTTTCCCCAGCCGGCCAATCCCCACCGAGATCCAGCTCCACCAGCCACCACCAAATCCTCCTCCTATCACCTCCGTCGGCCACCCAAGCAGCAGCGTAGCACCGGAGCCTCCCCGAGCTCCTCCCTCCTCACGCGCTCGAGACCAGCAGCTCTCCTCGAGCCGGCCACCGCAGCAGCCCCAGGCCGTTCCTGACCTTCCCCTTCTCTGCCGTCTCCTTTTCTTCTACTCCCTCCTCCGCTCTAATCTCTCTCTCGCTCACCTTCACAGGAGTCCGACTCCAACGCCATGGCCGCCCCTGCCCAGCCGCCGTTCCGCGTGCCACCGGCCCCATCTCCGTCCAAATCAAGCCGCCCCAAACTCTCTCCGTCCTGCACTGCGTCAAGTTTGGAGGATCCTGGACGGAGCTGCCGCATCGACCAAGTGCCTCTGCCTCAACTCTGGCCGGATCGGCTCGGGTCCCCGCCGCTCCGCCAAGTTCCTCGCCTGCGTCTTCCGGTCGAGCACCAGGAAGAACAGCAGCAGCCGCCTCGCCAAGCTCCTCCTCGCTGCCCGGATCCGCTTCCTCCGCCCGTCCGAGCTCCGGCGAGCCACCAGCAGATGAGCCCCGCGTCGCTCCTTTCTTCCCCTCCCCTGCTTTCTAGTCCCTCCTCTCACATCTCTCTCTCTCTGAATCAGGAACCCCGTCGCGTCCTCGTCGTGCGCGTCGTCGCCCGTTCGTCCCTACCGGCAGCCGCGCTGCTCCCCTTCCCCGTCTTCCCTCCAACCGGAGCCCCGCCGTCGTCAGAGTGCAACGCCAAGCCGTCGCCCCGCCAAGTCCCTCGCCCTCCTCTGCTTCGAGCAGGAGGACAAGACGCGCCCGATCCCTTGTTTACTCGTCAACGCCTGCGCGTGGACTTTTCCCGTGCCCTGGATCGCCTCGCGCCCTTCCGCTTCACGCGTGGGCCTCGTCCTGAGCCTCCAGCCGGCCCAAGTGGCCTGGTGAGCAGCCCCGACCTTTTTCCTCTGTTGGGCGTCCGTCCAGATTCGGCCCAGAGTCTATTTTTTTAGGCTCTGCGATTTTGTCTATTAACCAGGAATTAATGTTTTACAGATAAGTCCCTAGAGTTCATGCATTCAATAAATCACAAGTGGTGCATCATATGTAAATAATTTATATATGTAAAATGCTTAGATTTTTATCTAGTTTCATAATATTCCACTTTCAACCATGTTTGAAATGTTTAAAATGTGTTGTTTAAATTTGCTCAAATGCCATGTTAAAATGATTTATTTCATAACTAAATAACCGTAGCTCCAAATTTAATAAACTTTATATGTAAATGGGGTGGAAAAATGCATAGATTAACATGGTAGCATTACTTTGCATGTTTAACAACTATAAAATATGCTTTATGACAGAACAGTACCAAATTCGAATATTGCTCATAAGGATTTTCCGGAATTGTTGTTTGTAACTTCCGACCTCATTTAAACTTGCCTAGATAGGTAGTTTCATTATGTTTCACCTCTTGCCATGTTTAACAACATTTAATATTGTTGTGTACCTAAACGAGAGCGAACTAAATAACTTGAATGTGGTGTTTCGTCAATATGCAACTCGTTGCATACTGAGCTCCACTTAACTTGTAGTATTGTTTGTTGCACTTTGCCATGCCATGCCTCTTTAAACCGGACATGCATCATACTTGATTGTGCATCATGCCATATTTATGCTTGTGCATTTACCATGTTGTTTGTTTCTTTCCGGTGTTGCTTCTTAGTTCCGGTAATGTTGCGATTGTGAGGATTCGTTCGACTACTCCCGTTCGTCTTCTTCATGGACTCGTTCTTCTTCCTAGCGGGATTTCAGGCAAGATGACGTCACCTTGGATCTCATTACTATCATTGCTATGCTAGTTGCTTCGTTCTATTGCTTTGCCGCACTACCTATCTCTTGTTGATCAAGCCTCCCCAAATTGCCATGTCAGCCTCTAACCTTTTCACCCTTCCTAGCAAACCGTTGCTTGGCTATGTTACCGCTTTGCTCAGCCCCTCTTATAGCATTGTTAGTTGCAGGTGAAGTTGAAGATTGCTCCATGGTGGACAGGATTATGTTGGGATATCACAATATCTCTTATTTAATTAATGCATCTATATACTTGGTAAAGGGTGGAAAACTCGGCCTTATGCCTGGTGTTTTGTTCCACTCTTGCCGCCCTAGTTTCCGTCATACCGGTGTTATGTTCCCGGATTTTGCGTTCCTTACGCGGTTGGCTGATTTATGGGACCCCCTTGACAGTTCGCTTTGAATAAAACTCCTCCAGCAAGGCCCAACCTTGGTTTTAACATTTGCCTCACCACCACCTATACCTTTCCCTTGGGTCGGCCAACCCGAGGGTCATCTTTATTTTAGCCCCCCCGGGCCAGTGCTTGTCTAAGTGCTGGTCCGAACCGAGTAGACTGCGGGGCCCCCTCGGGGAAACTCGAGGTCTGGTTTTACTCGTAGGATGTCTCATCTGGTGTTGCCCTGAGAACGAGATATGTGCAGCTCCTATCGGGATTGTCGGTGCATCGGGCGGCTTTGCTGGTTTTGTTTTACCATTGTCGAAATGTCTTGTAAACTGGGATTCTGAGTCTTATCGGGTCTTCCTGGGAGAAGGTATATCCTTCGTTGATCACGAGAGCTTATCATGGGCTAAGTTGGGACACCCCTGCAGGGTATAAACTTTCGAAAGCCGTGCCCGCGGTTATGGGCAGATGGGAATTTGTTAATGTCCGGTTGTAGATAACTTGACACCAGATACGAATTAAAACGCATCAACCGCGTGTGTAGCCGTGATGGTCTCTTTTCGGCGGAGTCCGGGAAGTGAACACGGTCTTTGGGTTATGTTTGACGTAAGTAGGAGTTCAGGATCACTTCTTCATCATTGCTAGCTCACGACCGTTCCGCTTGCTCTCTTCTCGCTCTTATTTGCGTATGTTAGCCACCATATACGCTTAGTCGCTGCTGCAACCTCACCACTTTACCCCTTCCTTCCCATTAAGCTTTGCTAGTCTTGATACCCATGGTAATGGGATTGCTGAGTCCTCGTGGCTCACAGATTACTACAATAACAGTTGCAGGTACAGGTTATGCGATGATCATGACGCGAGCGTGATGTTTGCTTGTTTTGGAGTTCTTCTTCTGCTTCTTCTTTGATCAGGGGATAGTTTCCAGGTCGGCAGCCTGTGCTAGCAGGGTGGATGTCGTTTGAGTTTCTATTTGTGTTTCATCCGTAGTCGGATGATGCTCTTATGTAAGATGATGTTGTATTCATGTGGCATTGTATGCCTTTTGTATGTATCCCCATCTATTACATAATGTTGATGTAATGATATCCACCTTGCAAAGCGTTTCAATATGCGGTTCTATCCTTGGTGGGACCTTCGAGTCTCTTTAGGATAGTATCGCATATTGGGCGTGACATGACCCCATACACTTCTGGGTCATCAAGGATATTTTCTGGTGCCGTTGCCGGGGAGTGAAGCGCTCTTGGTAAGTGGAAATTGGTAAGGAAACATTATTGCTACATGCTGAAATTTATTGTCACTTGCTACTATGGAAAACAATCCTTTGAGGCGTTTGTTTGGGGTATATTCACCTCGATCGGAACCACAATTAGTTACTCCTCAACTTACTGCATCTACTGAAAATATTGAATATGAAATTCCTTCAGGTATGTTAGAACAACTGCTAGCTAATCCTTATGCAGGAGATGGAACCGAACATCCTGATATGCACTTGATATATGTGGATGAAATTTGTGGATTATTTAAGCTTGCAGGTTTGCCCGGAGATGAATCTAAGAAGAAGGTTTTCCCTTTATCTTTTAAGGGAAAAGCATTGACATGGTATAGGCTATGCGATGATATTGGATCTTGGAACTGGAACCGTTTGAAATTGGAATTTCATCAGAAATTTTATCCTATGCATCTAGTTCATCGTGATCGGAATATATATATAATTTTTGGCCTCATGAAGGATAAAGTATCGCTCTATCTTGTGGGAGGCTTAAGTCAATATTATATTCATGCCCCAATCATGAGCTCTCGAGAGAAATTATTATTCAGAATTTTTATGCTCGGCTTTCTCGTAATGATCAATCCATGCTCAATACTTCTTGTACTGGTTCTTTTATGAAGAAGACTATTGAATTCCGATGGGATCTTTTAGAAAGAATTAAACGCAACTCTGAAGATTGGGAACTCGACGAAGGTAAAGAGTCAGGTATTGAACCTAAGTTTGATTGTGTTAAATCTTTTATGAATACCGATGCTTTTCAAAAGTTTAGCACTAAATATGGACTTGACTCTGAGATAGTAGCTTCCTTTTGTGAATCTTTTTCTACTCATGTTGATCTCCCTAAGGAGAAGGAGAAGTGGTTTAAATATCACCCACTAATTAAAGAAGAAATTAAAGAACCGGTAAAAGCTAAAGAAGAAACTACCATTTACAATGTTGATCCAGTTGTTCCCACTGCATATATTGAAAAACCACCTTTTCCTGTTAGGATGAAGGAACATGCTAAAGCTTCAACCGTGGTTAACAAAAGTTATGTTAGAACACCCAAACCATCTGAACAAATCAAAGTTGAACCTAGTGTTGCTATGGTTAAAGATCTCTTAGTGGATAATATTGATGGGCATTTTATTTACTTCTGTGATGAAACTTCTAGAATTGCTAAACCTGAAGGAAAAGATAAACATAGACCAGTTGTTGGCATGCCTATTGTCTCAGTTAAGATAGGAGATCACCGTTATCATGGATTATGTGACCTGGGTGCTAGTGTAAGTGCTACTCCTTTCCCATTATATGAAGAAATTAAAGATGAAATAGCACCTGCTGAGATAGAAGACATGAATGTTACTATTAAACCTGCTAATAGAGATACTCTATCACCAATTGGGATTCTTAGAGATGTCGAAGTCTTGTGTGGGAAAATAAAATACCCTACTGATTTTCTTGTTCTTAGCACCCCACAAGATGACTTTTGTCCCATTATATTTGGTAGACCTTTCTTGAACACCGTCAATGCTAAAATAGATTGTGAGGAACAAACTGTTGGTTGCTACCTCTTGAGCACTGTGTTGGTTTTCCCTTGAAGAGGAAAGGGTGATGCAGCAAAGTAGTGTAAGTATTTCCCTCAGTTTTTGGGAACCAAGGTATCAATCCAGTAGGAGGCTACACGCAAGTCCCTCGTACCTACACAAACAAACAAGAACCTCGCAACCAACGCGATAAAGGGGTTGTCAATCCCTTCACGGCCACTTGCGAAAGTGACATCTCATAGAGACAATAAGATTAGATAAATATTTTTGGTACTTTTATGATATAGATTGGAAAATAAAGATTGCAAAAAGTATATCAGAAACTTATGTCACTACAAAAAAATACACTTCCGTGATGATACGTGTTTGTCACAGTAGGTCGCGTTTTTTGTCATGCATGTACATCCATGACGATTTTATGACAGAACCAAGATAGTCATACTTGTGCTGTCGTAGAAGTGTTCCATGACATTACCAAAATTATCATCATGGAAGTGTCCACTTCCATGACGATAAATCACGCGTCACAGAAGTGCTTTCGTCAAGGGTGACCGACACGTGGCATCCACCATAACGGAACACCGTTAACCTATCGGGTCGGGTTTTGAATCCGATAACCCGTTAACAGCCCCGACCAATGGGGATTTTGCACATGTAAAATCATCATTGGCTGGAGGAAACACGTGTCGGCTCATCGTTTGGACAGATGTCATCCACTCATTGGACGGAAGGCGCCTATGATACGTCGACACGTGGCACGGCCCAACAGAGGCCCATTCTTGTGAAAAGGCCGGCCCAGTAAAAATTAGGAGGCCAGCCCATATAAGGCCTACTTGTGTCAGGTCCATTTAAGCCCATGGCCCATAAGAGATGTGCCAATTCGGCCCGTCAACGGCCTGTAAAGATTTGACAGCATTGCAGCCCATCACCAGTTCGATCCCGTTAACAGCCCGCTATATATTTGGGCTCAATATCGGCCCGATGAGATTTCGGCCTGTTAACGGCCCATTTAATGGATGGGCCAATTTTCAGGATGTACATCTTTCGGCCTTTTAGCGACCCATTTAAATGTTGGGCTAATTTCCGGCCCAGTGTGTCTTTCAGCCTGTTGACGACCCATAAATCTGATGGGCCATTTGTTGTCGGACCTGAGTTTCGGCCTTTTAGCGGCCCATCTAAGTGTTGGGCCAATTTCTGGCCGGGTGTCACTTTCAGCCTGTTGACGGCCCATAAATCAGTTGGGCCATTTGTAGTCGGACCTGAGTTTTGGCCTTTTAGCGACCCATTTAAGTGTCGGGCCAATTCCCAGCCCTATGTGCCTTTCGGCCTGTTAACGGACCATAAATGAGTTGGGCCATTTGCAGTCGGACCTTAGTTTTGGCCTTTTAACGGCCCATACCCTTCATGGTCCAATACCAGCCCGGTTTCCTTTCGGCCTGCTAAAGGCCCACAACACAGTTGGGCCATTTACAATACGACCTGACTTTCGGCCTCTTAGAGGCCCATGGTCTTCATGGTCCAGTACAAGCCCGTTGTCTCTTTCGGCCTGCTAAAGGCCTACAGTAAAGTTGGGCCATATGTAGCCCAAACTTAGTAACGGCTTGTTAACGGCCCGTGAAATAAATTGGGGCCACCTGTTGCCCTCTTTGATGTCGGCCTGTTAACGACCCGGGAGGTAAGAGGGCCGACCATTAACTTTTGGCCTATTAACGACCCATTAACTTAATGGGCCCACTAAAGTTCGTACATGTCTTTAGGCCAAATTAGATAATTTGAGCCCATTATGATGAGCAATTATGCACAGGACCAAAACCGATCAAGCAAAGGTACGACATACAGGGAATAACGTTGCACATCCAGCATATATTACAGGAAATTACATCCACTGGGCAATCAAAGATTGTTGCCAGTGCAAATAAATGAGCAGAACCTAACCATCTACAACGTCACAATCTGCAACCTCAGTACAGATGACGCCCATAAGCATGTGGGCAAGTTCTTTCTGCTTTGCTACACTGTCTCTGAAAACATTGATCAGTTGTTGTGTCACACGACTCTGCACCTCGGATTCATCCACCATTTCCATCATTGCTTCAGCCATTAATTGGTTCACAAACATACATTTATTCTGTTGCATTCGAAACAGAGGATACTGAACAGATTCAGATGACGATTTTGGCAGGCTTGTATTATTAAAAGTGGAGAGTGTCTCGACCACTGCATCATAACATAAATTAGGACGGGAGCCAAACAAATTAATCATGAGTTATTGCCATATTACCTGACCTAGATTTACTGGAAAGAAACAATGGGGTTGCCTTGCTGTTTTGAGAGTTTGTCTTCTTATCTTCAGCAGTCTGCACAAAATTAACACACTAGCATTGCTATCATTGGCCAAGTCAGATAATAGGAAAGCAACATTGACACAATGAACGTTTGGGCAACTAGCCTACACCAAATTAACACAATATGGCACAGCTATCATCAGCCAGGTAAGGTAGCATGAAAGCAACATTGACACAATGAATGAATGGGCAACCAGAGAAGCACTACAATTCAGTAATGTGCGTGATATGAGATAGTACATTCATGCAGCTCAGTATGCAAAACTACCAGGCAGTTTTCCTTACAAAAATCAACATTGGCGCCTTTAACATTTTGCTACAACTAATTTTAGATCAGATAAAGGTTAGATTCACGCCGATTAAAAAAATACATGTTGATGTAAAAATATAGTGATATACAACAGGTACTTACATCGGCATTGGAGCACAGAGAATTCCCGCAAGATATTTTCCTCGAATACGATCCCAATGGAGGAAGTCTTCTATCGTTTAACCTTATTTTATATAAGAGAGATGGGTAAGAAACATGTAGAAAATATGATCAGAATGCTATAAAATTTCATGATGCGAGGATACGCACATGCTTCTTAGAATGGAGTTGACATTCTTTTGTTGGATTGGAGCGGACTAGTTCTTTGGCCACTGGAATCTGCTTATTATCAGTGGGAGTTGGGTTTCTCTGTGCTGGAGCAGTATCTATGAAAAATGGAGTTGGTTTATTATCTCCTGGCGTTTGGATCTTTTGCAAAGACATGGTTTGTAACCCTTCAGATTCTAACATAGCCGGCTTCCCCTTGCATGCCTTATATAGAAGAATGGTGATTTAGTTATAAAACATGCTACAACAGAGATGGAATAGGTACTGAAGAATAGAAAGGCATGACATATTGACATGTATTCCCTCCAGCCGAAAATAAATGGACGGGTCTAGGCGTATTTCAGTTCTAGATACATCTAGTTTTATCCATTTCTGCGACATTTAATCCAGACGGAGGGAGTATGATGTAAGAGCTAGGGATACGACAGGACAACACAGTAAAAAAAACACTGGAAAACCCACTGCAGAACCAAAGTATTCAAACCCACTGATATGAGATCGTACACTCATGCAGCTCAGGATGCAAAACTACCAGGCAGTTTTCCTTACAAAAATCAACATTGTGGCCTTTAATCATACATTTTGCTACAACTAAATTTAGATCAGATAAAGGTTGGATTCACGCCGATTAACAAAATACATGCTGATGTAAAAATATAGTGACATACAACAGGTACTTACATCTACATTGGAGCACAGAGAATTCCTGCAAAAATCTTTCCTCATAAACGATACCATTGCAGAAATTCTTCTATCTGTTAAGCTTATTTTCTAAAAGAGAGATGGGTAAGAAACATGTAGAAAATATGATCAGCGTGCTATAAAATTTCATGACGCAAGGATATGCACACGCTTCTTAGAATTGAGTTGACATATTTTTGCTGGACTGGAGCGGACTAGTTCTTTGGCCACTGGAATCTGCTTATTATCAGTAGGAGTTGGGTTTCTCTGTGCTGGAGCAGTATCTATAAAAACCGGAGTTGGTTTATTATCTCCTAGCATTTGGATCTTTTGCAAAGGCCTTGTTTGTAACCCTTCAGATTCTAACATAGTCGTCTTCCCCTTGCATGCCTTGTATAGAAGAATGGTGCTTTAATTATAAAACATGCGACAGTAGAGAGATGGAATAGGTACTGAAGAATAGAAAGGCATGACATATTGACATGTATTCCCTCCATCCGGAAGAAAATGGATGGGTCTAGGCATATTTCAGTTCTAGATACATCCTTTTTATCCATTTCGGCAACATGTAATCCGGACGGAGGGAGTATGGTGTAAGAGCTAGGGATATGACAGGACAACACAGCAAAAAAACACTAGTTGAATGTAAAACTATATGCTAGTGGAATATGTACAGAAATAACTAAGGCAACATACACGTGTATGATTGGGAAAATAAGATGGCATTGCAACAGAGCACTAGAACAACACTTCAATGTAAAAAAACATGGTATGGCAGACAGATGAAGTACATACTGATGAATAACAATGCATAAGATATTCAGAAGCATGATGTCCAAATTAAGCAGATGGCATTGCGATAGAGTAGAATGATAGTACTTGAATTTGAAAACATGTTATCATGAATGGAATAGGTACTGAAAAATAGGAAGGCATGACATATTTACATGCATGATCAGCATGCTAAGCACATGACATTGCAACAGACTAGATACACTCCAGGACATTATATGCACGTTGTACCCATATCACATGCCAAGTTAGAGCAAGGACCTTGTGGGGTGAAGAGGATTCATCATCTTTCTGCAAGTCTTCTGAAGAACTGCCTTTACATGTTCCATCATATTGGGTATCATTGACATCAAGTTTATTGGCCTTTACATTGCTCCATGAGGTTCTTGTGGATATATCAGTGTGTGCAATTATATCTGACATGCATGGAAGATAACTAGCAGTTGGATTTATGTAAATGAGTGCCTGTAGGAGACGACATAAATAGTAGGACCGAGGTTAACTAGCAGCAACAAGTCTCATAAACTAAAAGGGAGAACATAGATGAAAGCTACAGAACATGTATCATTTGTACTCGAGATTAACTAGATGGCACACAAAAGTATTAAAACAACATAGGTAATACTAGAAGCGGTATAATACTATAATCACCAGCCTGTGGGATAGCATTGGCTGATGGATGATAACTATGGAACAACGTTACCTAAAGAACAAGTATCTTAGCTGAAGTATGGAACAATGTGAACTCCTGAACAAGACCCGTAAGAGATCGGCATGAATATACAGTGAAATGTGATGATCTATTTTCCGTGCTTAGATGAATAACAAAGCCATAAATGTTGCACACAAGTAAGATGAGGTACAACCTATCTGGCTGCCATCCATAGGAGTGAGCATCATGTGCTGACTTGTCGATGGCCCTGCAGTTGTTGTGGCTGTCCATGTCGGGCACGCGCATTCGATGCAGGGAATTGTTGAGTGGGGACTGTAGCTCCCTTCTGGTGTATGATTCCCTTGTTGGAGCAGCTGCGGTGAGTCGGAAGACGGTGTGTCTGAAGATGCAGATAACGCATAATGTTAAGAACGACATATCTCTTTGATCTGAAGAAATACACTAAGAGATCAACAACAAGGTACGAGAGTGGTCACACGTCTGTTGACTGAAGACTAAATTGGGGTCACACGATTTTATTTTATTTTGGTACTGTCCGATCTACGTCGGATGGCTTGATGGTCGCCTTGTGCCTCCCGGCTGACACTGTTCGGAATCTTCCCCGAAGAGCCAGCGACCAACGGCAGAGCAGCCTGCCATCGCCGTCTGTGGCCCCGGCCAAAACCCCGCTCCCCGCCCCACCGCACTACCGTGGTTGTGCCTCCCCCGGGCCAATGCACAAAGACTCCCCGTCATCCAGATCCGGCAGTGGCAGTACCTTCAACCCACGCAACTCTAAAAGATAGCCATCTAAGCACTGCTTCCGCGGCAAACTTGCGGCTCCGCACCCTTACGTTAGACACCAGCCAACCGGCAGCCTAGGAGCTCCGCCGCCTCGAGGGGTGCTGCTTCCCATTGGGAATCGATTGGCCCAGAATAAACATTCAGACAACTGATGTCTAAATAAAGTGATTTGAGATGAGGGTGCGACCTATCTGGCGGCATGGTGAAGTAGGCAGGTCCAGCTGCCGAGTCGGTGAGGCTGGCGCGGTTGCGGTGGCGACCGGCGACAGGGAAAGAGCGATGTCATGATGGTCAACGGCTACACGGAAGCAGCACCAGGACTCTGGACCAATCTGAAGTTGGAGCCGCTCCGGCGCCGTGAACAACGGCGGGGGTGAGTCGGCTCCGGTATGGTTCACGCGGCCGTCGTCGAGGCAGTACCAGCAGCACGGAGTAAGAGGCACACGACCCAGTGTACGATGGCAATTGGACAGCATCTCCGGCATTAGGGAGGAGGGCGGCTGTGAAATTGGTGCGGTGGGGGGCGCCATGGAGGTGGGGCTGAGGTTTCGCGCTCGGGAGGAGGGAGCTTCCCGGGGAGAAGGTGATTTGGCGCCCACGGGATATGAAT
>NC_041381.1:436653584-436674732 GCF_002162155.2 Triticum dicoccoides
ACGGACGCATTTGTGTGAAATGTGAGTGGGAGTTACAGTTCTACCCTTGCCTATAGGCTTCTCGGCTTTGGTCTGTGTACTGAGGGTCGGGGATAGTAGAGTAACTTTGCTTCTCCCCAAATAGTGGGCGGGAGCGATTTCGGGCAAGGAGGGCGTGTTTTGAACTATAGTGGGCGCGAGCGATTTCGGGCGAGGAGAGCGTTTTTGAAATAGTGGGTGCGAGCTATTTCGGGCGAGGAGAGCGTGTTTTGCCGACCATGGTTTATGAATTATTCGGCACATGTCATTTCGGCCGAGGAGAAGGCACGCTTGGATGAAGTTACGAACCTACCCTCGATGCACAACGGGCCAATTGATGCATGTCCCACATAGGATGGTAATTTCGCGTCTCCCATTTATTTGCTCGGGCGAATTCCACCGAGCAGAGAGGATGTTTAACGGTTCATTCAAATTTTGGGAGAACGAGCATCCACGTCTACCTTACCAAGTCGATTCGAATCAAATTTTGAAATATTAGCTTGCCACTTCTTTTTTATATGGAGAGATGATGCTCGGGAGTAATGTGTTTTTACATGCTCGTTGCTAGCGATTTACTATATGACAAATAGTTGACCGACTGAAAAACGCGAATCAAACCCAAAATGAAATATCTCGATTCAATGAACTAGCTCGTTCAGTAGGTCAAAATAGTGAACTAAATCCAAAATTGAACACCTCACTTGAGTAGCATGTTGTACAATATTATAGTACTCCATGAACATGTTCAAAGTCAAATTATGAACTTGTTTGATATACGCATATATCCGTTCATGTGTGGATTGCAGACAACATGTTCTCCAATTTAAATATTTGAATGCAAGTTTATATCGAAACATGGTTTATATCAGTCTTTGATACATAAAACGCAACCTCCCCCTCTCCCGGACTCCTATTCTCTCTCTCTCTCTCTCTCTCTCACTCTCTCGCCGACAATCTTCAATTCTGTCACACGCATCCGACACAAAAACCTTGCCGGTCCCTCTCCCTTTCTCTCCATCTCTCTCTCTCTCTCAGTGTGTGTGTGTGTGTGGGGGGGGGGTCTTTCTAGTTTGCATTCATATATACACCATCTATAGGTCTCTATCGCACACTATGTATGATACTCTAGCTAGTCCAAGCTGGATATCTTGGGTGCACTCATTGTACGCACACAAATTCCTTGGCTCTTTGCCCGTAACTCTCTCACACACCACTATGTCGTCTCGGAGCTCTTCCCCCCCTCTCTCAAACTCTCCATCCACCTGGGTCACACATACACATGCATATCTCACTCGCACTCGATAGGCCCATCTAAAACTCTATCTCTCTCCCGCGTTCTCTCTCCATCTCACACGCACACACACACACACACAATCTCATGCCGAGCTAGCCAAGTATGATGGTCTCTCACTCAATTGTAGGCACACGCAGTCCCCACTATATGTATATGACTAGCTAATCTTAGTCTCCATCACAAACATGTGCATGGTCTATCTTGATTTCTCTCGGGGCATCCTTCTATCGCGCACGCACTCCCTCGATCTCCCACCCATATATAGTCACCTCATGATCTCGAGGGGATCTCTCTATCACAAACACACCCTCTCTCCCTCCCCATGCGTCCATGCCATCCATGTGTCCCTCTCGACCTTTTTTCCTTGTTGGCCAGACCTCTATTGGACATGTGCTACAGGGGTGTCTCTCTCCATTGCAAACAATCACACACTAGCTATCTTCGTGTATGTCCTCGCCTCGCTTTTCCATCTCGGAGATGCATGCGTGTTATGTTCGCATAAGAAATGAAAAACACGCACTCTCTCTAATTTATCGTTTGTTGTCACTTTCTCTTTCATACACATACTCTTTTTGCACACTTACTCATTCTCCTTCACACGCACTTGATCTGTCTCGACTGAGGCACTCTCCTCCCTCCATAGCATATAGATTTATTGAAAAGTCAAACATCACAAAGTTTGACCATGTACGTGGAGAAAAACAATTACATCTGGTACGGCAAACATATACCATTAGATTCACCATGAGATGTAGTTTTGTATGATGTATCTTTGGTATTGTAGATATAAATAACATTTGCGTAAACCTGATCAAAGTTTCCAAAGTTTGACTTCTAAAAAATTTACATGCACTGCATTATTGAGCGGATGGAATATCTCTTCCCCCCTCTCAGCTATCTGACGCACCACTCAGCCTTATTGGGGCTCCTCAATCTCTCTCAAACTTTATTGGTCAGTTTGGTTCGTGACCTGACCCTCACGCCTTGATGGCCGGTACTGCCTGGTGTGGACGTGAGATGTAAAATATTTCTGCCTGGCCAGGCTTGTGTGGTGCTGAAGTGTTTGGTTCATGTCTGGGCCAGGCAAAGCATCAACGTCCCATCAATCAATCCATGCATCAATTATTTAATGCTAATATCCATCCATGTTGCTGTTAGCCTCATGGCCGCATGACCAAGCACGGCCAGGCATTTGAAATCGGTCGCTTGGGCCAGGCTACTTGCAGTGTCTAGAGTTCATCCAGGCTAATTAAAGTGCAAGGGAACCCAGGCCAGGCGGGCTTTCTTTCTCACAGGGTAGCAACCAAACAAGCGTGCATGAAATCCAGCCACAACCCCAGGCCAGGCAAAAGATGCTCAGGACGCAAGCCAAACTGGCCTTATATCTCCCTGGTTCACACATACACATGTCTCACTCGCGCTATACATATAGACCCATCCAACACTCCCTGCCCTTGTTCTCTCTCCATGTGACGCGCACCCCCCTAAGTACCATAATCCCTCACTCCATCATAGGCTCTGTTTGGATCCATGGGTTAGAGTTAGTTTGGGTTAGTTTGGAGTCAACTAACCCAAAATGATCCAAATAGGAGGGTTAGTTTAGGTTAGATGCATCTAACCCATCCAAAAAAACTAACCCATCCAAGAGGTGCTTATTTGGGTTAGTTCTTCTCGGGACCACTAATAAACACTTTTTTCTCTCGCTGTCCCCGCAGCAGATCCCTCCCCACTTCCTTGAAGCTTCTCGTGCTCTCCCTCCCTCCCTCTCGCACCGCCCGTGAAGGTGCCTCGCCGTATCCGTGCTCCATCTAACCCTGCCATCCAAACACCTCTGTACTTAGAGTTAGTTCAGGGTTAGTTCAGGGTATGAATATAACTCTAACCTCTAACTGAGTTAGAGTATCCAAACAGGGCCATAGGCGCAAGCACCCCCCCTCCGAAGTATGATTATCTCTTACTAGCCATCAGGAACACACGTATTGTCTCCTTCCATCCATACGTCTATCTCGATATCTCTCGGGGAATCTTCTATCACGCACACACCTTGTCACTCGACCTCCCATCCATGTAGTCCCATCACGATCTCCAGGGGATCTCTCTATGACAAACATACACTCTCTCCTCCCCATGTCTGCATTTTCTCCGTACGTCTCTCTCAACCTCTCTCCCTTGTTTGTCAGACCCCTCTTGGCCACGTGCTAGGGGTCTTCCTCTCTCGGTTCCAAACAACCACACACTATCTCCTCACCTTGCCTCCGTTGTCGAAGATGCATGTGATATGTTTGCATAAGACACGCATGCTTTTTCTCTACTTTTATCGTGTGTTGTCCATGTCTCTTTCACACACGCACACACACTTTTTTCACTCTCTCTCTCTCTCTCTCTAGGGACTCTGTCACGTCCACAAGCATATGGATGTTTTGAAAAGTCAAACCTCAAAAAAGTTTGACCAGGTATATGTGGAGAAAAACATTTACATCTGGAACGATCATTAGATTCATCACAACATGTACTTACTTCATACTATCATTTATCTTTGGTATTGTATATATAAGTAATTTCTTTATAAACTTGGTCACAGTTTCAAAAGTTTGACTTAAAAAAATGTTGTAACTACACTATCAAACGGAGGGAGTAGCTCTTTCTTTCTCTCTCTCTCTCTGCTATCTCTCATGGGCCTCCCCTCTCACTCGAACTCTCTATACCGATGGATTATACGCTCACTGTGTCAATGTATAGCTCCGTATTTTGTTTAGTTGACCGGTCAACCAATCCACATGCTGCGTTGTCAGCTCGTGTTCTGTATCTTGGTGTGCTGGCCCATGTGGCAGTGGGTGAAAATAAGTAAACTAGATGCCCATCTGACATGCGGTGAAGTAAAAAAAAGTTGAAACCACTCGGGGTAGCACCTCACATGCTAGTAAATTGAGGGAGCATTGAGGACAAACTTCTTGCACGCGAAGGACGCACTCGCGCACAATCCACCACTGCGCGGCGGCATGCACAGAAGGACGCACTCGCGCACACCCAGCACACAACACACACTAGCACACGTGTACACCGGCATCGCCGCCAGTTGAGATGGACGGCGAGGCAGCCAACAAGCGGAGGCGGCTCGAGCCAAAACCGCATCCAGCGAGCCTGGACTTCATCAGCAGCCTCCCCGACGACATGCTGCTCATCATCATCGGCCTCCTCCTCACCAAATCTGCCATGCGGACCGCCCTGCTCTCCCGGCGGTGGCGCCCCCTCTGGCGCTGCGTCCCCCTCAACCTCACCGTCGACAGCTGCCTCTGCGACAGGGATTGCAAACACATGGCCGCAGTCTCCAAGATCCTTTCGTCGCACCCTAGGCCAGCCAGACGCCTTGACATCCGCATGTTCAGTACCAACTGCAAGGTCCAACCCAAGTTCGACGAGTGGTTCTTATCCCCCGCCCTATATCAGCTTGAGGAGCTCAGCTTTGAAGCTAGACGATGTCGCTCTCTGCCGCCGTCCGCGCTCCGCCTCACGCCAACGCTGCGCCGCGCCAGCTTCAGCTCCTGCTATCGTCCCCAGATTAATGCCGCGCCCGCCCTTCTTCTCCCTCAACTCAAGTAGCTCGACCTCTTCGACGTTGTCATCTCGAAGAAGGCTATGGAGCACCTGCTCCGCAGCTGTACTGCGCTCGAGTACCTTCGTCTTGAGCAGATCCACGGGTTCATTAGCCTCCACATCACCTCGACGAATCTCCGATGGATTTATGTGTCTTGCTTGCCCCGCAACAAGACATCAATTGGGAAGAGATCATTCCAACTGTTCCATGTTATGGTCATTGAGAATGCGCCTTTCCTTGAGAGATTGCTTGTATCGGATCTAGAAGGTCCAACAAAAATCAGGGTCATTGACGCGCCGAAATTGACAGCGTTGGTGTACTTGTCTGCCAAATTCTCTAAACTCTTTATTGGATCCGTAATCGTTTAGGTACAACACTCATCTTATTCTCCATCTTCTTGAAATTCACATTTTTAAATTTCTTCTTGATGTATTTACGACCGTCTTCCAGAAAATGATTCCCACAAGCTTGACCCAGTCCATGCGCACAGTGAAGATCTTAGCACTAAAATCTATCGGCCCCAATCTGGATCAAGTTGTTGGATTCCTTACATGCTTTCCGTGCACGGAGAAGCTACTCATCGAGGTGAAACTTCTTTCCTATAAGTAAACGGTAATCACAACGTAGCTCAATTTTTTCGTAATTTTTCCCAAATTACAATAACAAGTGTAGTGTTCAAAACTGCATCTACGCACTGCACCGAAAGAAATGTTTTTAGTATTTTTTCTCACGTGATCACCCTCATCGTTTTTATGCTGTACTACTACTATAGTAGCCTAGGCTAGTCATAGTGGAAAGTAACTTAGACTACTCCAGTAACTCTATGGTTACCCTAAGAGCAAGTACTACCTCCGTCCTGGTTTACTCTTCCAATTTTGTAGTATCAAAATTTGACCATAGATTTAACTGACAAAATGTTAATGCATGTCACTAAGAACTATATCGTTGGGTTCGTATTTGAACATAATTTCAAATGGTGTAATTTTTAGTGACATGCATTGGCATTTTCTTAGGTAAATCTGTGGTCAAAATTTTATACTAAATACGAGGTAGTATTACAAAATTGGGCTATGTAGGCCAAAACATGTGCCAAATTCACTTGTGGTGCATTTGGCATCGATGCCCCTCCATTGCTCACCTGGTGCCCCAATCTGGATCACCTACTTTGCTCCGGTGCCAAATTAACTCACGCAATGAAAAAACACTGCGTGGGAGAGAGAGAGGACTGAGGCAATAAAAAACACTTGTTTGGGAGAGTGAGAGGCTGGTGTAGTTGGTTTGATTGATTTGTTTATACATGTGGGTCTGTGTGCACAGCGGTGCCAACTCTCTCACATCGCAAGAGCGGTGCCAAAATCTTTTGATTTGACATTGATGCGTATTATGTGGCATACTTTTGCGAAATATGGCATCGGCCACATAGTGGAAGGAAACAAATGCCCAAGCTCTTCACGTGCTCCTAGTTAAATGAGAGGAAACAGAAAGAGAGAGAGAGAGAGAGAGAGAGAGAGAGAGAAGAGTGAAAAAATATCACTAGCCATCTAACCCTATCGTATGAGCGAATGATATTGGTACCTCTTGATGACACAACAATCTTATTCAGCCAGCTGCTCTAATATGTTCTCTTCTTTTGCAGATAAAAAAAGACCCGAAAGTGAAAAATGTGCTGCACTATAACAATCTCATCGAATGCCTTGATCTCCATCTTACAGAAATTGATTTGATCGACTACTGAGGCAGCACATCTGAGATTAAATTGGCCAGGTTCTTTGTTCTGGAAGCAAGTGTGCTCAAGGTAATGAGGTTTGGCGTTCTCTGGCGCAACAATGAATGGCGTGCTGATCACCGCAAGCGTCTAAGCCTAAATGACAAAGTCTCCGCAGAAGCTGAATTTGTTTTTGAAACATCAAGTGGCCAAAGACTCGAAAACTTATTTGCCCATTAGTAACTTGTCAGGGCGGTGGATTTTAGTTTGTATGATAATGCTGCATCCACCTAAAGTAACGAAAGTTCTTACGTAAACTTCCTAGTAATTCCCTCTTCCTAGGTGCAGCATTACTCCTAACATTTGTAATATCAGTTTGAAACTTGTAATATTGCCGTGTCCTATTCCTGCGCTTTCAAAATCCTGCGAATCAAATAGGTCCTGAGTTTGTGATGATGTTGTGCCTCCCATCTTTCACCAATAGCCGTCGGATCTAGATCTGACGCATACAAACCAAGCTTCTCCTTTTTTGCAAAAATATGCCCGTACTTGTTCCCTATTTACAAACAACTCCTTGTCTCTCACAATCAGCCTTATCTCCTCCCCACCACATCTAGAAGGCGGTGGAAAAATCTGGCGTGATGGCCGCTGCCGGAGCCGTCCACCCCCAATCTTGGTGTTCCGTGCAATGCACGGGCATCTACGCACGGGAAATTATGCCGAACAGGGCTAGTTGTAAGAAGGCTAGCTCTACAGCCATGATGATAGTGACTGCAGACGGTGAGGCTGACTATGGTATGCCGAACATGGCGCCTATACTCAGGTGTCATCTCCGGCGCAGGGTCTTGTCACTTCACTATGAGGAGCAACACGTAATAATTTGACCAACGGGTAGTACAGTGCTAGTACTAGTAGCACTACCGTATGGATTTAGGAGTACTACCACGTCCATCTGGATTTTAGTATTTGACTAGCAATATCTAGTAGTAATGCATGTCACAAAAAATGTACTACTCCCTCTGTAAATAAATACATGGTGTTTTATTCCTATCGGCGAGAGAACTTAATGTTTTTTTGCTAACTACTAATAGGATTACATGCAATGAACTAAACACTTCATGTCATGTTTGGTAGTCTCAAGTCATTGAAAGCATGCACGGCCCACATCTCTCATTGGTTGATATGTCACGAAATAACAAACAAGGAGGGAGTTAATGCACCGTGCCTAAGTGTTTTGGGATTATTTGGTTTTCGTAATGTGACTTACACAACATTTTTGTTTACATGCATTAACATTTTCTTAGTTAAATCAAAGGTCAAAACTTGGCGCAAAATGCAAAGGGGACCAATAAACCAGTAAATATCAAACTTCTCTCGTTTGGCCCCAACTAGAGGTCCGGTGAGATGACTATACTGCACCGGCACGGAGGGGGACGCAGCTTCATTGACTTATGGCAACTGCCTTTGGGTGAATGACACGTGGGCCCAGGGGGTGGCTGGCCTACCTATCATACAGCCAAAGGCAGGTGCAGTAGAGGGCCGAGGAGTAGTACGAAATCCTACGCACCTACGCACACTAACCAAGGGCAAGAGTGATCACTCGAATCGCAAGATCAGTTGACCCATGGAGGCGATGAGCGCGAGCATCAGCCGGCTGTGCCAGATGGTCCATGACGCCGGCCTGCGGCCCGGCAACGAGGAACTTCTCCAGGTAGTATTGCTTGAGGCCGCCAGGGCAAGGGGCCGCTTGGACGACAACTTCATCTCCTTGTTCGACGAGGTCCTCGTCGGTTTCCTCGACAAGTTCACCGTCGTCAAGAAGCTCGCGGACGACTTTGACGTAAGCCTCTAGCCGGTGCGCCCAGGCTCTGCGATGCCCGCCACCCTCAACGGCCACTGTGGTGACAACCTCTTCGACGCACTGGTGGCCCTGCAACTGCCCGCCGTCGCGCCGGAGAATGTCCACCTCGAGGTCGCGCTCGCCGCGCAGCGCCTGGCGCAGCAAGACACCATTGACGTAATCACCCACGTCTACGCGCAAATCGTCCACAAGGACTACTACATGCAAGAGGAGGACGATAGGACGCTGGCCTTCTTGGACCGCAGGGCAACCTTGGACGACACTGTTCAGAAGCACGTTGAGCTCGCCGCCAACGCCGCTGCTCCTCACACGTCGGTTGGTGGCCCGGCGCACTAGGGCGTGAGGATGTCATTGACGGATCCGTATGTATTTTTATCTTTCCGTCAAATCCATGTAGTAGTATATGATACTACAGTAATTATCTTACCTTTCGCATCAACTTCATAATTTTCGTACGTACTCCATGCATGAACGGCGCCAGAATGAAACTTCTTATTACTCTAGGAAAAATCGTTATTTTCTATCTATTGATCGCGCCATGGAGCAGAACCAAATTTTACAAGTTACGAGTTCAAAAGGAAAAGCTTGCCGTGTTCGCGTCGCACCCCCACACGATTGGTCCGGCACACCGCTCAAGCGGGAATGCGTGCGGTGTTGCATTTTCACTTACAAGTGGGACCGCAGTTGAGCAAACCGACTATCGGCAAACCCCACCCCGCCCACCGTGCGATGGCTGAGAAAACAGGAGGGAGAAGATATGGCTGTAGCACGGACTCCAAGAAAATTGGTGTCGGATGGGACTCGTGTTGGTGGCATGTGCCGTACTGCTAGACGTGAATGCTAGTTATGGCCCATGCCAACCCACTATATCGGTCCTATATCAAGGTACGCAGAACAAATTTCCTGAAGTCCGGGCTCAGCCCTCCTCTATCTCTCTTCTCAGCCAGCTAGCGGACGCGCGGAGCCCATTGTCTGTTTGCTCACATGCGGCCCCACATGTCAGTGAAAACACAAGAGGACCCACTGAACCTGCACATCTTTCACCTCGACATGCTGGTGATGAAAAAAAAATCCAAGAAAGATCTTCGGTGGCCACTTTTGGAGTTACTCAAGAGTAGTAAGATTCTATTTACAGTTGAACCCAAGATGCACATCTCGTGGCTTCAACTACCACTCTATTTTGTTTCATGACATGACCTGGATGCTGGATGTCCCATGTGTCGGCAAAAGGAGGAAGAACCCGACCAAATCTTCGGTTGTGCTCTCGGATTAGACTAGTTGTGCTAACTTAAAATTTTTATTGTGTACTCCCTCCGTTCTAAAATACTTGACTTCCATTTGTCCAAAAATGGATGTACCTATATAGTAAAACATGTCTAGATACATATATATTTTGACAAATAGAAGGCATGTATTGTGCAACGGAGGGAGTAGAATGGATGCAAGTTTTTGTATTGGGAAGAAGAGTACATCCGTATATTGATAGAGCGCAATTTAGTAGATGTTCTATCACTTTTAGCTAGCACAGAGGCTATAGATGAGATTAGTGCACTTGTTGATACTCCTACTTGGTATGCGTGTTGCTGCTTAGACGCAGAGAAAAACAAACCGGAGGGAGTACTAGAATAGAGGCTAGACATGAGACTAGATGCGAGGAAGCAACGTCTACTTCTTTACACTCAAAGAAAGAAGCACGCAAGATCGAGCCTCCGCAGATCAACAATGAATGCATCGAGAAGGCACTAATCCAACTTACAGGAGTAGTAAAATGTATTCTTGTGGTTCTTGTTTTCTTTGGTCTTGCTTTTCTAGTCAAAATTATCGTTGGAGTTCGTGCAAAATGGAGGTTCATTTGGGGTCGTGCGTTGCAGTTGGCCTTACAAGTGGGACCGCAGTTAAGGAAACTGACTATCGGCAAACCCCCACCTCGCCCGCAGCGCGATGGCTGAGTTAGAGAAATGATGAGGTTGAAGAGATTGCTCTAGCACGGACTCCAAGAAATATGGTGTCAGATGGAAGTCGTGCTGGTGGCGTGTGCCGTACTCCTGGACGTGAATGCTTGTTCTGGCCGATGCCACCCTACTACTCCTACTACTTACTATATAGTAGTAGTACTACTAGTATCGAGGATTCGAGGTGCTGGTTACGTAGTAGAGTACAATATGGCTACAGTAAAAACACCCGCACAACGCGCGAAGCATGTGAAGTTAGTACTCCCTTTGCTCCTTTTTGGTTTGTGCCTAAGAAAATTCAGTTTTTCCCTCAAAGCTCTGCGCCTTAGCTTCTTTACCCCACTCTTTCCACTGGTACCCCTCCCATCTGTTCCGCTTTGACTGCATGTGCAGCCGCAGTAACGCCCAACTCTCTCTCCCATACCAATCGCCGCTTCCCAAGACATGTGCATGCAGATAGAGTGACACACATGCAGGCATGGAAGAGTGAGACACATGCAGACTTGAAAGAGAGAGAGAGAGATGCATGCAGCGCGAGAATTCCGGTGTGGGGCAGGGTCAACCGATGGTATGCATGCCTAGAAAAACTAACCCCAGCCTCTCTCGGTAGCACATCAGGGATAGAACTGTCCAATTTCAAACGAAGCAATCGCTCCTTGGTATCCTGGCTTCACCTTAGACGCAAACAAAAGAGGACCAGAGGGAGTACAAATAGTGTACTACTATTGTTGATTGGCCTCATCCGATAACCTGTTGCAATGCACGTACAATTATGTATTCGGAATATATTTTTTTGCCTCGTGGCACCACTCACTCACAGAAGCGACTCGAAAGCCATTCATAAATTTAGTAAGTTTATCATAGGCATATCGTTTTATTACATAGAATAGGTCATCAACCCACATCGACAATGAGGATACATTATAAATACTAAAGTTTTCACCACACAACAAATAACAAGCAATGAAATGAACTTCAACTCAACCATTCCTCGGCGTTGGAAACGCTTGCTTTGAACCACAAGTGATTCTCTGGGATGGGCCATCCATTGTCGATCTGCAGACCAACGCAGGACTGATCATCCAGGATGAAGCGGCCTACTATATCAGTACCAGGGTAAGGAACCACCCAAATGTCCGATGTATAGACACAGTTGCTTCTCATAAATGGTAGTAACGTTGTGTCAACAGCAGTTGGATCACCTTTCACCATCATTGGATAGTTTTGTCCAAGGAAGAGCGAGTTTTCTCCAAGACTATCAATTCTGTACCAGGGAGAAGGAGTTGGCGCCAGCACACTAGTATCCATCCCGAATACCATGCAACTGGTGTTGGAATAGGTCCGGAGAGTGCGACCATGGGAGACTACACCTGCTCCTTAGAAGTAACACCATCAGTGGGTTATATATACACGAGAAGAGGTGATCCATCGGAATTAGTTGCCAGGCGCCAAATAGTATATGGGCGCTGCTCGTCCTCATGCTCGTGATCATCACCATTGTCATCTCCCCCTTGGTTATAAAAATCTTCAAGTATAGGTGGTGGAATGTTCGCAGGACCTTGGAAACACAAGAAGAAGGTTAATTAGTAAAGGGAAACTTGCTAACCCGCATGCATGTGGATGAAACAATTATAATTACGGTGGAAGAGAAACGTACCGAAACAACGACTCCATGCAAAAACAGTGCCACGAGTGGTGGCAGCAAACACAAGGCCCTCGTATTCAATTGCATCATAGTACTCATCCGTGTACAGAAACTGATTTTTGAGCAATATCCATCGAGTCAAACTAGCAAGGACGGCAACAAGCTTGTCGAAGATAGCAACAACTTCATATTTGTTGTAATTCCAAGAGCGGTTGGGAACTCGAGAAATTGCTATCTTCCGTAGAATATAGTCACCATGATTGTATTTGAACGTGCATACAATACCGGTGTGCTCAACCTCTGGGCAGTCTGCTGAGATTTTTGGAAGTGGAACCCGGTCACGAGTGTACACATTCACAAGTTCCCACTCGTAGTTGGACCCAATGTAAACAACCCAATCTCCATTTGTGCCTGCCCAAGCCTTGCCCTCAAGTGATGGCATCTTAACATCATATGTATCATTATCAAGCAGCATCAACTTGCACAGGGCAAGGCCTCCGTCGTAACGGCGCCAGTCATCAGGGTCACGGCGAAGAAGATAGGGGAGATCAAAACGCTCCTTGACTCTTGGGTTCCTTGTAATGATGTTATTAGTTGAGTCAAGAATGGGCTTGAACGAACCTGCCATGCTAGCCGAGGTGATGACGTCGCACCGATCAATGAGTTCCTCCACCACGTCATCTTTCAGATCAGGGCAAGAATAACGGGGTCGTTTCCGTCCTGTTCCCTCCATGGAGAAGATGATCGAACAATGGCAGAAGAAAGGGTGAAGGGCTGAAGGAAAATGGAGGAGGGAGAGGAAGAGTGTGCGACAGCAGTTCCAAATCGAGAGGGAAAGGCGAAGAGTCGGTGGGCGGTTGCCAGTTTGCCACGGTTCACGAAGGGGCGCCCCGGCCTACACGTCGGTTCGAAAATACTCCTACTACTCACTGTCGTCTCACTGATATGTTGGAACGGGACCACATGTCAACGAAACATGGTGTGTAATTTCTCGTGCAAAATGCGATCTGGCCGCGTTGGCCCGAGGTGCCGCATTAGTTATCAACCTTTATTTTTTTAATGGCGTGTCGTTCAGTTTTGAAGCACAACTAACTAGTACTGTATGCAGAGAAAATATAAACTACTCTACCACTACTCCACCTCCAGTACTAGTAGTATAAAAAAGATATATAGGCTGGAGCTTCAGCGCTTTCTTGCCAAGGGCTGCCCACTTGCTTCTCACACCACCACCCTCTCTCCAGATCTAAAAAATACGACCCCTCTCTCCCTCCTCACCGGTGGTCACAGATCCGCCGGGGAAGAAAAGGACGTGCAGCGTTGATGCACTCGTCGTCGGCGAGCGAGGTCACGCACTGACGACCAGGCCATCCTCTCAGACCTAGCGCCCGCGCTGGATGGCCTTCGTCCCCAAGCTCGCTGCCGTAGTGTGTGAGGAGGACAACGACCACGAGCGAAGCCACTTCCCACCGACCCTCAGGTATGCTACCTCTTTTCAAACCATACCCTTGTTCTATTGCCCCATCTGGCACGTCGTTGCATGTGGATCTTTTTCCACTCCACCATCTTCCCAATTTGCTATCCTCTGCTCTGCTCGCCATGTAGACAAAAACCATAATTTGCACTATTAAAGGAAACCTTACTTCATGCAGACTAATCCATGTCTGGGTTGAATAAGGAAAGGAAGGGAGACTGTACTGTCCAAGAGAGTAGGCATCAAACTCGCATCTAGGTTGAAAAGGGGAAAAATCAGTAGCTAAGGAACGAGACTCGTGTCTCTTGGTTGAAGAAGGGTAGAAAGGCATGACAACACAATAGAGAATGACCAGGCCGATCGGTTTGTTGTCCTCACATAGGAAAAAGGTGGCTAAAGAGAACAAAAGTGGGATGTAATCCACATATGCTGCCTGGATATTTGTTGCTCTGGGCAACCATACCTCCCTCACCACTCTCCGTCCGTGGAGGTACATCGTACTGGTGCGCCCACTGTCCAAATGGGCCTCCCATGCTCTTATTGCCACTTTTTTTGCTGTTAGTATAACGCCAGCAGTCAAGTCAAGGAATGCTACTGCTAAAGTGAAGCCACATTTAACTAATGCCGCTCTCAGTCTAATGCCACGGATAAATTTAAGTAATGCCATTTAATGTCACTGGATTATTTTAGGGTTAGCTGTTGATTGTGGATGTATTGTTACCTTTACATTTTGTCTAATGCCACTAGTATACCAATGCTAAAACTTGTTACCTTTACATTTTGTATTGTTAATTCTTATAGAAACCTCCTAGTGCTAGAGTTTATTGAAATCTGTTCAGTAAAACCATTGTATTGTACCCTGTAATAAACTAACTACTCTACTGTTGCACTAGCCACTAGATTACTGTATATTTGTAGTATTTGAATGGTGTAGAGTTCACTCAAATTATCCCGGTAAAGCTAGTCACACCTTTGTTAAAATTAATGTTCATTATGTTATCGGAGGAGGTCTGTATGTTTGTCTCTAATGCCTGTCGACTACATACCTGACATCATGATTTAATGTTAAGTCATTTCCTTTTGTATAGTGTCACTGAATTGTCAAGGCGGTGATGGCATTTTATTTTAGTAGAACTGCACAAAATTTGCTTAAAAGAAGAGGAAAGGTCAGGAATGGCTCAGTTTTTCAGAAAAAAACTATGTATGCCTTCCTGACATCAACCGCTGTTGCTTTATTTATTCCTTCAAACAGGTTGTTAGAAACAGTCTTGCTACCTTTTCCCATTAAGAAATTGGAATGCTTATATTTGTGAGTCTATGCTTCAACTAGTGCCACTTTTATAGTAATCACACTTTCAATATCTATGCAAACAGGGATGCTCGATTTTAGTGGAGCTGCACAAAAAGTCCAACTGGTTCAACATTAGGAGCATGTTTTTTTCCAAAGCTTTATATCCAATTGGTGGCACTATGAGATGTTCGTTACGAAGGTACATGGTTTGCTACTATCTTGCTACTCTTTTTATACTGTCATTAGATAGTAATACTAGTGGTTTGCTAGCTGCTTGATATGTTACTAGCTGCTTGATATTTGTGCAGACTGAGATGTCTGCCCATTGCTCTTTGGCAAACAAACAAAGTGTCCGCAATTTTGGTTAAACTGCACAAGAGAATAATATAGTCACTGCATGCAGTGCCATTTGAAAATAGACACAAAGATTGGATATTCTCTTCATGGACTGCAGAAAAGTAGTACTGTACTATTTACTGGCCAACACTTGGTGCTTCATTGCTTTGGTCCGATTATACAATGGGCATCATTTTGCCTAAGTTAAATTTTGTATTCCGAAAATAGTCTCGCGGTGTGATCAAGGGAAGACCAAATCATATTGCAGTGGATGTTCCTCCATCATGTGTGGTTCATTCTCATGGTTCCAGCTGTTGGTGAAACCACTTACATTTGCAGGAGGAATTGTAGACTTCACAAACAAATTTGTCTTTCAGTCTGTACTGAATGTTGGCCAATAGAAGCATCCATGTTAGTAGGACAGATGTTTTTTCTAGATCTTTGCTTTTGGAGCTACATATTTGTATATGATCTGTGAATCATTGAGATGCATTAACATGTTGATCTTATGTATGGGAATCGTACTAGTTAGTTTTAGTTGCGATGCAAGATCCGAAGTGGCTGATCTTTGCTTTTGGAGCCACATATTTGTATATGATCTGTGAATCATTGAGATGCATTAACAATTACTTATTTCAGTTCGCTTAGTGTTTACAAGTTACTGATCGATCACTAGCTAGCCTACAAATGCGCTCCTGACAGTTTTATTTGCGATGCAAGATGCAAAGTGGCAGTTTTTTGAATAAAAATGCCTACCTCTGAAGAAACTGACAAGCTACACTATCGATCCTACACGGATAAAAATGCCTACCTCTGAAGAAACTGAAAAGCTACACTATCGATCCTACACGGATAAATAGCGGATCACGCACGTACTACCTCCTTTTCGGTTTGCAGGGCTCAATTCAAGAAACGACCTACTCGATCCTACACGAATAAATAGCGGATCACGCACGTACTAGTACCTCCTTTCCGGTTTTCAGGGCTTAATTCAAACCTCTCACCAACCAAGGTACTCCCTCCGTCCGGGTTTATTAGTCCCGTGAGCAAAGCAGCAAGACCAAGGCATGGCAATAATTAACAACATGCAGAAGTTTAAGCCTAATTAATTCCAGCGATTTAAGTGGCTGCATGCGTGCCCTCGGCTGCGACTCGTTGCATGCTGCTTCGCGTACTGCCTGCGAGCGATTCTGAGTGCCTGCATGCAGCCGGCCGTAATTAAGGCAGCTAACTGATGCGAAAAAAGATACGCTTTAATTGTTGCGGGCTTTTTAAATCCGTGGAATCATTATTGACAAGGAGGGAGATGATTCGAGTGCACTTGTTTGACCGCCGTGCCGGCGTGCGACCCAAACGGGACAGGACGACACATTCATAATTTCAGTTTCTCTAGTTTTCGACGGCAAGCTGGCGCGCTAAGCCATTATGCATGGCGGAGGAGCAGGAGTTGCTGGAGCGTGACCGCCTGGCGGAGGAGCAGCGTATCACCGATTTGCACCGCCAGCGGGACATGGAGCAGCAGCACACCGACTCTCTGAGTCGCGAGCAGAGCGCCCACAACTGGGCCGACTACGTGGAGGCCGGCGCCCGGCAAATAGCCCTGTAGGCTGTCAGGCACACACGCGTTCACGACGCTAATTTTTACTACTAGCTCGTCAAGTGGGTTTTCCGCTTGGAAGCCAAAGCTTCGATGGACCACATCGGCATTGAAAGGGCCAACGCGCGCGAGCAATGCGCCCTATCGCACCTCTGGCAAGTGTGAGGCGAGGCGCAGGACACCGGTGCCGGCGATTAGCGTGTACCACAGATGACGGCCGACATCGTCTAGTTAGCTAAGAGTAAGTTAGTACTTGTCTAGTGGGAGTAGATAGTTAACTTGGCTATGATGGTTGTCAACATGGGAGTTCAGTACTCTATATGTGGATCAGACCTGTTACTTTGCTCTAAATGTTGAAGTTTCCGTTTGAACGTATGGAATGGGCTGTTATTTTTTTAAATGGGTTGTATTTGTCCTCCATGGGTTTAGAGGCTGATTTGTGGGCCTAGCAAGTTGACGCGTACACAATCAGGAGATGATTGTACGTGGAGAGGATGACAGCAGGGACCCGCCAAGGTCATGGCAGTACGCAAGCAAGTGCCTCCTTATTTCAAGCCAATTAGAAAAATGGCTCCTCCTAGTGGATTTTTGACATCTGGGTCCCATGCCATTGTCAACATAGTCAATAAACGAGAGAATTGCACAACGAGCGGCTGACACCAGGGACCCAGCAGCTCGCCCATTTATTTTTGTTTTGGGTTAATTTGATAAATGCCTCCGAGAAATGCCACTGCAATTTCCAAACTTTGAAAAATGCCATTTCATGCCATTTCTAGTGGCATTTTTCGAAGTCTGGAGTGGCGTTTTTCAAAGTTTGCAAACTGCAGTGGCGTTTTTCAAAGTTTGCAGTAGCATTTTTCAAAGTTTGGAAATTGCAGTGGCATTTTTATGAATCGCCATAATTGGAGTGGCATTTATCTAATTTGTTTTTGAGACGGAAGCAGGGTGTCAACTTGGCTGTGCGGGACACTCTGGCCTGTCTAGACAGCCTTTTCTTTTATGTTTACCACAGACCAGCCCAGTAGTTTTTTTTCTTTCTGAAAATGGCTAGCCCAGTTTTTTTGTGATTTGTCAAGTAAGTCGCTTTATCAGGCCTGTTGGGCTGTAAATCTTTCAATACGAGGAGAGCTTCATTCGGCTGGCCGAGAAAATGGCCTATCAGTAATGAGAAATGGGATGTACATTTTTAAAACACATCAAACCGGCAATTAGTTTCAAATATCTTTTTTTTCATCTGGAGATTTTAAATTGCATTGATTTTTATGCATGGACAATTTATTGGATTTTATATTGATATACATTTATTTTTAAAATCAGTCTGAATGTGACTCGAAATTTCGGGATTAAAAACAGTTCAGACCGCACCGACATATGCAAAATTTCGTATAATTTTTTAACCGTGGCCACAATATGGGCTGTAATGCTAACAAAAGGAATATGGGCTCCAAAAAACCCCGTAAGAATTAGCAAATGGGCTGTAAACTATTTGAAATAATGGCAGATGGGTTGTATGCTGTTTTCCACAGGTTTGAGGCTTTCCACAGATGGCCTGTATACTATTGGATGTCCAATCAACGACTGTCGTGCTTCTTCAATCTCTTCTCTTCCTGCTGCAGCCGCTCAAACAAGCGCCGGCGGGACTGCCTGCTCCCTCCTCCACGTGGCCGGCTGTGCTGCCGCGCAGGCCTCACCGCCCCACTGTACTCCCATCGCGTGCCTAGCCATCCCTCTACTCACCCATAGTCCCACACCTGCTGTTATTCTCCGGCGACGACAGACGAACCAGTAAACCCTCGTACACTCGTACTCCCCTCCGCATGGGAAACAACTGCCGAGTCTTCCCTGTCTCCGTGTCATTCCCTTCCTAGGCCTCGCCGTCGTCCACCGCCCTGGTGCTCTCGGCGTGGCGTGGTCAACCTGGTCAACGACCGACATGCATCTGAAGTGGACTGTACGTGGAGAGGCTAACAGCTGGGTCCATGGCTGCATGCAAGGAAATGCCTCCTTATTACACGCAAAATAAAGATTCCTCCACCTGGCATCTGGGACCCACTAAAAGGGCCTCTGTATTTCGCGGAAAAAACGTTACCGCTGCTGACAGCTCGGACCCACCAGCTATATCTTCGCACGTAAGGAAGTGCCTCCTTATTACGCCCAAAAAAAGAATACTCCCCATACGATGTCCACTAAGTTGACGGGGCCTACTAAGTTGACGGGGACGAAGGGCTTTGTCAACTTAGTCAATATATGCACGATTCTAGCTCGACTGACCGTACGATGTCCATCCAACGGTAGTAGTGCTTCTTCAACCTCTGGTCTTCTTGCTCCAGCCGCCCAAAGTAGCGCCGGTCGTGCCACCTGCTCCTGCCTCCCGTGGCCGGTTGTGCTGCCGCAGAGGCCTCACCGCCTCCATACTATTCCCACCGCCGGCCAGGCCATCCCTCCACTCCACTCACCCACACCCCCTGTTATTCTGCGGCGACGACAACACAGCCGAACCAGTGAACCCTCGTACTCCTCTCCGCGTGGGCATCCACTGCCGCGTCTTCCTCGGCTCCGCGTCCTCCCCTTCCTTGGCCTCTGCTCTCGGTGCGGCGTGGTCAATGTGGTCAACGACCGAATTCCATCGGAAGAATACTGTACGTGAAGAGGCTGACAGCTGGGTCCACGGCAGCCGCAAGGAAGTGCCTCCTTATTACGCGGAAAATAATTATTCCTCCACCTGACAGCAGGGACCCACCGGACGGGCCACCAGTATTTCACGAAAAAAACGTTTGCCCCTGACTACTGGGACCCACCCGACGGGCCACCGTATTTCGTGAAAAAAACGTTCCCCCTGCTGTCAGCTCAGACCCACCGGAAGTGCCTCCTTATTATGCACAAAAAATGAATACCCCCTCTGCTAGCTGGGACCCACCTTTGTGGGAGGCTGACTTGTGGGCCTACTAAGTTGACAGGGATGGAGGCTTTGTCAACTTATTCAATATAAACGATTCTAGCTCCAGTGACCGTACGATGTCCATCCAACGGCCGTAGTGCTTCTTCAACCTCTGGTCTTCTTGCTCCACCCGCCCAAAGCAGCGCCGGTCGTGCCGCATGCTACTGCTTCCCATGGCCGGATGTGCTGTCGCGGAGGCCTCACCGCCCCCTACTATTCCCACCGCTGCTAGGCCCTGCAGCGACGGCAGCCTCACACCACAGCCGAACCAGTGAACCCTCGTACTCCTCTCCACACGGGCTTCCACTGCCGCATCTTCCCCGGCTCCCCGTCGTCCCCTTCCTAGGCCTCGCCGTCGTCCACCGCCCTGGTGCTCTCGGTGCGGCGTGGTCAACGTGGTCAAGGAACGACTTCCATCGGACGTGGATTGTATGTGGAGAGGCTGACAGCTGGGTCCACGGCCGCATCAAGGAAGTGCCTCCTTATTACGCGGAAAATAATTATTCCTCCACCTGACAGCAGGGACCCACCAGATGGGCCACCGTATTTTGCAAAAAAACGTTTCCCCCTGACTGCTGGGACCCACCAGCTGCACCTTCGCACGCAAGGAAGTGCGTCTGGGCAAAAAAAAACCATTCGCCCCCCTGACTGCTGGGACCCACTAGCTACATCTTTGCACGCAAGGAAGTGCGTCTGAAAAAAAAAAGATTCGGCCCCTGACTGCTGGGACCCACCAGCTACATCTTCGCATGCAAGGAAGTGCGTCCGGGCAAAAAAAACGATTCGCCCCCCTGACTGCTCGGACCCACCAGCTACATCTTCGCAGGCAAGGAAGTTCTTGACAGTCGGGACCCACCTGGTCGAAGCGTACGTAGCGTTTTCATTATGGTCGCGAACGTGTACGTACATATATACTGGTGGATGTAGAGGCGCGCACGTGTCGTAGTAGAGGCACGCACGTAGCATGTACACGTACTTACAGCGGCGAGGGTGCAAGAAAGAAAATACGGTCACGTACGTACATACGGATATGGTCTCAAACGCCCACCCACGCATACATACATGGCTGGGTCGGAACGGAGAAACAGCGTCGTCGTCGTGTTCATGGGGAGCCAACCCGCTGGGTCGGAACGGAATGCGTGGTCGTGTTCATCGGGAGGGCTTGGACGGAACAGGCGATGGAAACGAGGCCTGGCGTAGCGCACAACGGAGGAAACAGACCTCCTACGTTCGGAACGGGGTCCTGTTGATTGGGAGGGGTGTGGCGTACCGCAAAACGGAGGAAACAGACCTCCTACGGTCGAAACGGGGAACCTGTTGATCGGGAGGGTGTGGCGTACCACAAAATAGATGAAACGGACTTGTGTTGAAGCGCTACGGTCGAAACGGGGGTCCTGTTCATCGGGAGGGGTGTGGCGTACCTCAAAATGGACGAAACAGACTTG